>NW_018408416.1:43886-48005 GCF_002113885.1 Mizuhopecten yessoensis | reverse complement strand
TAGTCAAATTAGATGGACACCCGTTTCTTGTCCACAGACATGTTAACATAAATATCATATTTTGTGGTCGATATATTTCAAATGGTATGTTTTAATATTGAGATAGATATTGGAGTATAGCTGTTTTCAATTTTATATTTTCTTTACTTACTGGTTTGACATGCAGTCGTTGCAAGATTCCAAAACATGCATCCTTCGTCATAACATCGACATATGTTGTCGTTGTACTGTTGATTGCACACAAGGTTACTTCCACAGCTGTCAGTCATGTAAGCATAGCATGTCTCGTTGTATAGAGATTCTATAATAAGTGACATGTTCTGAACTAATTTCCTATCAAAGTCGAGTTTAATTAAAGTAATTTAATATATGAGCAAGATTAAATAATGACAATTTATTCCATCTTTATTCATTGCAATTGAATTCTGACAAATTGTTTTGTTACTCAAGTAGTTTAGTACGCTTCTCTACAGACGTGACGTTATACGTGATAAATCATAATTAAGTATTACATTGGAATTGACTGGCGTTTGGTCTTCCTGTATGGCATTATTTCCCCTTACGAATGGTTATATCTGTTATACATTTACTGAAATTTATTTATTGCATGACCTCGTTGAATTATTCATTGAATCATATCGTAACATATAGGGATATATATATATATTCTATAACCTATGTAAATTGTAGATAGTCAGTGTCCTATCTCACCTTCCTACCTGACTAAGTATCTACTTGAAACGAACTTACTTTCTTCACATTTAGTCTGTCTGTCGTCCGTAACATATCGTGTAAACACAAAACACTTGCTTGGATTACCGTATGTGTTACACACCAGTGTACTTACACAATTGTCTGGTATGCCAGGTCGACATGGCTTAATATATCATGATTCTGCAACAGAAATGCATTTAAGGCACATACCTATTAACCATAGTTTTGTCAGATGAAATCACACAGGTAAACCTTGATTGGCTTGAATTAAGTAAAGATGCACATCGTAATTTTCGTCCAGTCATGTGTTTTTTATTGTTAATAAAATAACTGTAACATGAATATGAAGCATATGATGACAAGATAACATCATTGTTTAGCTTATATATATTGTATCTAACGTCAGAAGAACAAATATATCTCATTTGTATTTCATATCTATATGCAAGTGCATACCTACCAGCAAATATCTTTTAACAACAAGATAACACATATGACATGTTTGAAATCGCGTGCGTTTGGGGTTTATTAATGTCATTTTTATCTTGTAACAGAAGATTGATATAATACCTTTACTTGAATTTCACTAAAACATTATCTTAAAGGTTAAAGATCTTCAATTTATGCATTCACCAATTAATGATATTTATTTTGTGTTATTTACATGTATAACTGCAATGACAGAACGTAAAATATCATTTTAAGTCAACACGTTTTCACCGGTTATTTATCTTTATGAAACAAACGTACTTAGTTCACATTTTTTTCTGTCTGTCGTCCCAATACATATCGTGTAAACATAACCACTTGCTTGTATTACCATATGTGTTACAAACGAGTGTACTAGCACAACTGTTCGGTATGCCAGGTCGACATGACGCATTGTATCCCGATNTATCTTAAAGGTTAAAGATCTTCAATTTATGCATTCACCAATTAATGATATTTATTTTGTGTTATTTACATGTATAACTGCAATGACAGAACGTAAAATATCATTTTAAGTCAACACGTGTTCACCGGTTATTTATCTTTATGAAACAAACGTACTTAGTTCACATTTTTTTCTGTCTGTCGTCCCAATACATATCGTGTAAACATAACCACTTGCTTGTATTACCATATGTGTTACAAACGAGTGTACTAGCACAACTGTTCGGTATGCCAGGTCGACATGACGCATTGTATCCCGATTCTGAAATATCAAGAATTAAGCTTTTGCATCTCTATCACAATGATTTATTGATATTAGTGGAAACGACTTCAGGATGTCATCACATATTCTGAAATGGATAAATGTGCATAATTTAATTAATATTGATATTGATATTAAAACATAATTTCTGTATCGATTATCCTTTAACACATGTACAGTAACAAACGTACACAGACACATCCTGTCCAGTGTACCTCTGCGCATAGGACTTTGTGTTATGGGATTATTTAATGGCATTTTTGTAGAAAGCATTAATTCTTACTCATCTTGCAGGTCGACAGGGCACTGTCCCAGAACATGGTAGTCTCATCCAAACACTGACATAGTTGCCTCCCTTGTGACATGACACATACAGAGTTTCCTTCACACTGCTCCTCGGGCTTACATAATGACCCAAACGGTACTATTGGATAAAACATCATTTTAAAAACGTAGAAGAAATATTGTGTCAACACATAATGCAACAATAAAAACTTAAACGACAACATGTTAACCGAATATGATGTATTGTAACATTATGAAGCCTATTTGTCGCCTATTTAAGATTATAAGCGATTGATGAAACAACACTCCGAGCTTGTAGTATTTGAAGTGATTCATGAAAAGCTATTTTCATGTGAAATAGATATCCAAACGACACATTTACGACCATAAATAGTAAATGTGAAGAACCAAATCAGTTTCGTTATTGAAACACGATTTCCCCACAGTAATGAAATCAACAAGGCAATTATAGTTCAAATTCGGCAACGTTTTCAAGCTTTCCGGTTATTTTCAGGCGATTACCTCTAATGTCTTATTTGCAAAATTAGGACTATATATATATACTTGATAATATGAAGGAAGAAGATGACATTTCCAAGGTTAGAACGAGGTGTTCCAAATATAGTTAAATCATGTAGTGATAAGCATGCTGTATATTAACCTGGTGCCTCACAAACAACGCCTGCTGTGTTACTTGGAATACATATTGCGGCAAGTACGTCGCAATCGATTAGCTTATCCTTAGTACTGTCACATGTCAACTTCACCCTCCAGGGCATGCCGTAACCTTTACCATAAAAGCATTACATTTTGTTATTCCACCACTTTAAAGAAACAAAAAAATAGCTATTAACAAAGTATAAGCTCCAATAATATAGTCCAACATTAAAATAAAAAAGTGGAAATTCTGAGAAAAATCTTTTGTTTAGATAATCAAAACCAGCAGTCTGTTTTAAAACACGTGCATTGCAAGTGTTAGTCTAATCTAAATAGTTCTGGCCGTACCAAATATATGAGTGGGACGTTCCGCTTTTAATATATTCCGTGCTGAATTTGCATATACATAATAATCACTGATTTGATTTATATATATACGTATACAAACCGTGGAGAATCCTACACGTAAATGTTAGTAAAGTGATTTACCGGTAAACCGTACGTAAAAGTTCCATGCAAAGAAGGCAAGGACAAAGGTTGCCTTACGTGAACCCCATTAAATCCAAGTGGAAAGGGAGATCAGAGTACATATGAGTATAGAAAGGTAGAAGAAAACAAGTCCTATTGTAAATAAACGTTATTTCTGTTTTTGTTTAACACTTGTTCTGTTTGATTCTGTGATATTAATCCTAATTGTAAACCTCCTTAGCAAAACAATAATGATAAAGGNGATTAGCTTATCCTTAGTACTGTCACATGTCAACTTCACCCTCCAGGGCATGCCGTAACCTTTACCATAAAAGCATTACATTTTGTTATTCCACCACTTTAAAGAAACAAAAAAATAGCTATTAACAAAGTATAAGCTCCAATAATATAGTCCAACATTAAAATAAAAAAGTGGAAATTCTGAGAAAAATCTTTTGTTTAGATAATCAAAACCAGCAGTCTGTTTTAAAACACGTGCATTGCAAGTGTTAGTCTAATCTAAATAGTTCTGGCCGTACTGGGACGTTCCGCTTTTAATATATTCTGTGTTGAATTTGCATATACATAATAATCACTGATTTGACTTATATATATACGTATACAAACCGTGGAGAATCCTACACGTAAATGTTAGTAAAGTGATTTACCGGTAAACCGTACGTAAAAGTTCCATGCAAAGAAGGCAAGGACAAAGGTTGCCTTACGTGAACCCCATTAAATCCAAGTGGAAAGGGAGATCAGAGTACATATGAGTATAGAAAGGTAGAAGAAAACAAGTC
>NW_018408416.1:33244-33645 GCF_002113885.1 Mizuhopecten yessoensis | reverse complement strand
GGACACCTTGAGACATTGTCCTTCAGGGATAATCTACATCTTTAGACTGGTTGGCTCTTACCAATATTCTGAGCACCTGGATGTTTCCGTGGATGACCTAGACGGTCATACCCAATCCGGGTAGCTATCCAAGAATCAATTCTCAGAGCACATAAATATGCAAAAGATGAGAGAAATCGATTTACATTGTAGCCACTTTAAGAGCTCCTGCAGTCACTAGTTACAAAAATATAGAAGTGATGCTTATTTGAGGCTAGGGTGATGACCACGTTTCATTATCTATGTGCCCTGGTCATTCAGGTTCTTATCATTCTAAAGGAAGATGCATTCGACCGTTAAGGTAAGATATCTTGGGACATCAGACCTTGCCCTGGTTGACGTTACTGCGGATATTTCAGACT
>NW_018408416.1:19276-32332 GCF_002113885.1 Mizuhopecten yessoensis | reverse complement strand
AAACGATATGTATGTATACTAAGCAATATATTCATGCCTCGAACAGATTATAGAACGCCCTCTCTCCACATCCCCCACCCATTCCCAATCTCTGACTTTCTTTCTACCGAATTCTCCTTTTCTATGTATATCTGCCTCTGATATTAATAAGTAGGCAATATGAGTAGCAATATATTAGCGTGACTGAATGCATACATGTACCACGTGTTTGGTATTTCCCTGTGTATGACAGAAATACCAGAAGCTACAGAATGAACAAGAGGAGGAATTTACAGCACGACAAGTAATGACGTTAGATTATTAGAGAATCACGAACAGTGAATAGTGTATCGCCAGTTCCGTCCTGCATGAAAAAAGATTTACTGCATGGTATACATACGTAAACTGCATGTTCACACATTGTGTTGCATTGGACTTTGTCACTAATTTTGAACTCCAGTTGTAGCTCTTTATCATTTCCTTCCCCGTTATATATCCAGTTTTATCTATAATGTACACTGTTTTTTGTGCGAATAGTTTCTATTTTCATTAGGATGACTGCAGCAGTTGATACATAAACACAGAGATTAGTGAGTCTGACAATGTTTTGAATACATCGGCGAACTGTATCTCTCTTTTAAAATGCCTCCTAATATCGCTTGATAAGCATACCGTGAATTTAAACGATGGTGATGAAAGGACTACAACAACCTCTATAGTCTCCTGTTGTCCTGTTGTGAAAGTTTCTACAAGAGGGACAATTAAGATTCTAACGACTTGGCCTATATACTTGAAACCTACTTTATTATCACACGAATATTGATGTATTTTTGTGGTACAGATTCTATGAGAGAGATTATTCATCTACTACGATAAGACTCTTCAGAATGTAAATTGTTTATGTATAGGTTTGTTGACATACAAAGTAAAATGGAACAAATAAACATACTAGAGCGGCACAACACAGGTGTGTATACTGTTGTACAGCGTGACACACGTTCTTGTTATGATCGTAAGTGTGCTGCTACATATGTACACAACCTTAATTGTCTGTACGGAAGTGATTCACTTAAGAGTACACAGATCCTTATAAACAGGTCACCAAACCCCTACATTCGCTAGGTTATAATATATTACTTCCTGCTCTTCATTTCACAACAAGAAAGCCACTCGCCATGACAGACCGTATATTATGCGTTGTTTTTATGGGTTTCAGCTTTCTGACTTCATATGTTGGTAAGATTTATGTATATTCATTCATTTTTTAACTATCTATTAATAATTGAAAGAAATGGACATTCCCTTTCAGGTACAAGTAAAACATATCCTGTTGACAAATGTAAAGCTAGTGTATGGCTAGTGCAGTGTGTATCATCTTGAGGTTTTACCACAACATAATGTGTACAGTAATTACAGCCATACACGTTGACAGAAAATGTACTGGTTATCTCAAAGGCCTATGAGGTAAACAATGTATGACATTGATGTTAAATATTGTCAGAAGATAGTAAATCAGTAGAAAATACATGAATGTCATTCCACGATTTTTTTGCAGACATATTGTGTCATTTTGTAGAGGTACATGACTACATTTTAATGTACGTATTTTGAAAGGTATTACAACAGCTCCTACCGACAGTAAAATCGACCAATGAAAAACATGAAAACATTTAATCCGCGAAAATATGAATAAAGGTTATGGTTTAAACTACTAACCACATGTAAGTATTGATGTTTGTGTTGGAAATATAACAGGTCCGAGCTTTTTGAAAATTTGATATATTTATTTTGTTTGTGTTCAATACGCAAGGTATGAGAAATTTAGCCCCATATAAAACCGAAAATAAACAGGACAAGGAAAGGTAACTATTTATCCCAATTTATATGCCGACAGTCTGCGAGATATTGCCACCGAACTAAAGAAATATTGTCAACTAGAAATCCAATGTTACTCGTTATTTCCTCCTCTGTATATTGCATGTTAGCAAAATATTCTCAGAAATAGCTCAAAATCAAATAATTGAAACGCTGTTCGCCCTCTAAAACTGCAAAAAAGGATGCGGTTAGTACAGTTTAGTTGATTCAAGTTGATTTAGTTGAGTTAAATCAACAATATTGAGGAAATATTAGATACATAAATGACCAGTCATAAATGTAGGGTCTAAAACCTGTCAAAGTGTTGGAGCGTCGTTGTGTGATAAACTAGGGTTCGACTCTCTTCTTGTAGGAGACCACGTTACGCAGTTTACTAATTGTTTTCCAAAGTACTGTTTAGTTTGGGAAGTCCCCGGTGAAATAAGTGATTACTTCCGTCAAATTGAGCACCATTAGTGTGTATGGAAATATAATAAAATACAGTGAAACTTGACAGACGCCTAATGGAATCACTACTGTTCTTTAAAGATTTCAAACACAATTATCACTAAAAGTAAACCGTGTATGAGGTAACTCCATTTTCAGGTGATTCTAGTATATAGGTTTGCTAAACTAAAGATATTAAGAGTGATCAGAAGTACATTGTATCTAGTATATAACGACTGTAAAAAGACAATTAATCATCGCGATTATGTTTGTCATGTTAATCAAATGTATATTATTGAGTTGACATGCACTATCATACTTTATGTTTATATCAAGCTTTGAATCTGACGGAGAAAATTCTATGATGTATACATTCTCTATACTAGTAATAGGTCAGCAGTAAATATTTCCGAAAAAAACAAATTTGATTTAAAGATTATTTTCAAATAAGGCCCATACCATGGCGTTTCTATGTTTAATCGATTAAAAATGGTAGAAAAACGAATTAATTACTTTTAAGAACGTTCTGTGTCGTACATAACCTGAAGTCTCTATTGATGAATTCACAGAAGGAAGCTTACGTCTGATCGGGGGAGATGACCAATATGAAGGGAGAATCGAAATATACGACAATGGAGAATGGCAGACAATATGTCGTGACCATTGGGACCTGGATAATACCTTCGTCGCCTGTAGGCAGCTGGGATTAAAGTAAGAGTATATAATGATGCGGATTGTCATTGTGATGCAAAATACTCTTCCTGTTTTCTCGTACAAATAATCGTTATTAACTGTTGTAATATATAACACAAAACATTCATTTCCTAGTTTCAGGTGGGTAAAAATGTCTGTATACGCAATGCACAGTAATATTTTTAACCATGTCATCCCATCTAAATATACGAACTGTGTATTGATAAAACTTATGCATAAATGGTAAGAACTATAATTGATATAAAAACATATTTACATATAATGTCCTCTTACATGTACCTGTTCCTAACTAATTCACCTCATAATCACATAAGAATCATAATCCTTTCTTGATTTTTTATCAGTTTTACTAACTGGAGATAAACTATTTGTTTCGTCCTATCTTATTTATCTATATATTATTTATTTAGTTTAATTTGTTGATGTCAACATTATGATTTTTCTCATAGGTCTACCATATGACATAGTTGACAGATGAAACATAACAAATACAGTATATGAACGCGATGAATTAACTATGATGCGGTGAAAAATGTTATGTAAATTGCCATTTACACAATTAAGAGAATATGACACTTCGTAATTTGTATAATCTATTGAAAAAGTTCACCGTTCTAATATGTATGTTATCTTTGTTCGTATTAGTTCTACTACCAGACGTTTCAAATTGAAAATCAATCAAACTGAACAATTTAATTAAATTGATATGTTTTAATATAGGGACGGACTCTGGAGACGGGTTGAATCGTCAGAAGTAAGTGGCAACACATTTTGGTCAGTAGAAAAAGACTGCAATGGAAATGAAAGTGGTCTTCAAGCTTGTGATTCCAAAGAAGTTGACTCCAGTAGATGTACTCACTCAGGAAGGGACGAAGTTTACGTGACATGCCAACCACAGAAAGGTATCTGTATTTTACAGTATATTAGTTCAAAAGAAATATACCGATTATTTCTTATATAATTTTTAAAAGGATTGTTGCCAATAAACAAAGGGTGTGGCATGGCCTTTCTCAAGGTCATATCCACAAGGTAAAGGTAATTAGGCATCATTATCTTTGTACTGTTCACAATATCATGACCGACTTATATTTTGTATTTTTTTCCTAGATTTGTTTATAACTTTTTTATGAGTGTTGCCACTAGCGAATGGGGTTATCATGACCTTGTTTCTAGATCAAGACATATCACAATATCATGTCCAACTCATAACTATTGTATATCATAAAATCTTCGTTGTGTATAAACATTCGTGGTTTTCGTGGTTGCTATTGAACCACGAAAATAAATACAACGAATTTGAATGATGCACGTATCTACTGTTTGTTAATATAGAATATCCACGAAAGTTTGTACCACGAAACGATCTAAATAGCTTCAAACCACGAAGGAAAATACCCACAAATATTTCGTGTCATGATTATTTTAGGAATTTAAATCAAACTTTAGTGAATTGTTGCCCACAAATTAAGTGTTTGACGTGGCTTTTACTTAAGGTGATAGAGCATCAACACCTTGAAACTATTTGTAGGCCATACTTTTTGGATTTGTACCCCAATTTATAGGATTGTTGTCCAGAATCCACGAGTGTGTGTCATGATCATGATCTAAGTTACATGTACTATCCCAAAGGTCAAAGGCCAATGCTCATCAACGTCTTCAGATTGTGTCGTGCCAATAATATTTAGCTCGTTTTAGTAACATTCTTTACTTTGCTTTAGTTGTCTTTTTTTGTATTGCCATGGTTATCTTGCTATCTTTAAGGCCAGATTTCATATTAAGACATTTGCAAATAATTTTCCACAGCGTACATGACGCGTACAACATCTAGCATCAGCATTGGCAATACTGACCAATGATTTGTTATTGTTGGCTTAGAATATAAACAAGCAAACAGTTGTGTTTATTGTAACTAGGACTTCCTGCTTTGTAGATGGTGTTTTACGGCTACAAGATGGTCTGATTCAGAATGAAGGCCGCCTGGAAATATATCACGATGGAAAATGGGGAACAATATGTGACGATGAATGGGAAGATCACCCTCAAAATGCCCAAGTGGCATGTCGTCAGCTAGGTTATGAGTAAGTCATGCATCAATTCTATTGGTATGTTTTTCGAAAGCATCACTTAAGGCAAAGATCTTCAAAAATTGATAACATTTTAAATGTTCAAATATTTTGAAATATTCGCCTGAAATTTAGTATAGTCAGCCTTTCTTTTCTGAATAGGATGCTCAGTTACCCATATCAAACTGTCAAACTGTCATACAGATCCCTGCTCCGCTGCAAGCAAAACACCAGATAATTACACAGTGATTTTTATAATTACTGTAACTTCTCTTTAATAACGTTTTAGATATATACAAATGTATGTAGGTATCGCTTGTGTGTACGAGGGACCTACCGCTGTTCTGGTTGCTCAGTTGTTAGCAAAATATATTGTGATCGGAGGTCAATGGTTTGCATCCCGGTCTGACCCAATTTTTCGATTATTGTTTTATTGCTTTCAGAACACGTTCGTTGCATTTTGTCATCTTCATTATTTTTTATTAAGATCTGTGAGGTATAGATATCTTTTCAGACATTATTAACAAATTCACTATTACGTTTTTTTATAGTGGTACGGAAGTCCGTATATGCTATTTTCATGGACATTTATTGGAAATTGTAAACATTGCATGATCTTTAACATATCTTACAACAGAGGCGGTTTCTTCCGACAAGCTTATTCATCTGAAAGGTCTAGCAGTTCGGTACCCTTTTGGATGGACAATGTTAATTGCCGTGGCGTCGAAACTTTCATTCAGGATTGCCCCTTCAACGGCTGGGGTGATGAAAATTGCAGAAGCAGTGAGGAAATTTATCTTGAATGCGACGAACATGAAGGTAAAGTCTTGTTCATATTGTATACTATATGATATTCAATTAAGCATATCTAGATTTATTTTATGACCGTCGTTTTAGTTCACATGATTGCTCATGTGAGCTAATATAATTCCACACCTTTGGGATAAGACAGAAAAATCCAAACTCAAGAGATACGAATCTTAAATGTGTTTCATGAGGCTTTGCCGTCGGCCAGACCTTTAAGAATCTTATCTCGATAACAATCTCAACCTTCGGGATAAGTTTTTTTAAATGTCTAGCCCTGAGCAAAGCTTTGGTGTAACCTGGACGAGCAGGACTAGCAGTGCTGATGTCAAGAATGGAACAAACACCAGATATACACTATAAACATTAGTTTATTACACTTTTATACATATTTTTACTTATAATACAACTTTCTCATATCTTTTATACACATACACGGTTATACATGTATATTGCACAAAAATACCAAGCATAGGGTATTGTACAGTTCTATACAGTTTAGTCGTTCCTATACGTAAGTGGTCCGTTACCTACAAGCTGGAAAAACATCCCAGTCAGATAATTGCCCTTATATTATGTCACACAAACAAACCAAACCCACTCAGGACTGCTTAAGGAGTCTCCACACTTTCAAAATTAACCAGCAAAATTCGTTGAAACTTTCATTTAATGGTTATGCAACTATATAGAGTTGATTTTTGTAAGGCATTGTTCGGAACAATAACAACAATAAAAAGTAAAAAGAAGCAAAGTATTTTTATTGAAATTGTACGGAAAGTGATTATTTCGAGCTATAATGCAAACAGGACACAGAGATTCATACATAAGAGTGGGAAACTTTGATCCTGGTAAAAGTTGTCTTCATTGATCAAAATCGATACTTTTTCCGGAAGTACGTCACGAAAATGGACACTGATGAAGATATGTGGAGCCACATTAACGATGCCCTCAGATCACAGGACTGCATACAGTTGCCCAGTCTGTATATTTGTTCACACTGGACGTCTAGAGTAATCTATCTGATTATGAATCTGCCCACACAGACATTATCCGTCAATACCCACAGGACTTCAGTAGAATCGTTGACATATCATCTATAGTTTCCCACACAGAACTGGTCGCTATGCTAAGTCGTCACCAATGACTTTCTACCCTCACACCAACATGCGCTAGAGCCCTAACGATATCAATAGCTACATATTTGTAAATCTAACTATCGTACTATAATTATGGTTTACCCATTGCATAGTTACAAACCATATCCATGGATGATATATGTTTACATCAAATTTCCATCATCAATCTATTATTGTTACAATTTGAAAGTTAGGTACTACTCACAAGAAGTAATATAATATGTACTGAGTTTATACTCATTAAACTTGCTAAATTAATTACACACGTTATTATTTAAGGTAAATTCAACACTTTCAACACTCTGTATCAAACCTTTACATGTAATTCATTTATACATTAGCGATATATACGTTGTATTCAACAGTATGAAATGTACCCATCGGTCTATACTATGATATTCATGTATACGCTTTAAATACAAACGCAACAGATTTCATGGCATATAATTCAACATATGGCATATTGGAATGCTATTGCACTTACCGCAAACTGTATTTTGCGTTTGAATACCAATTGCAAGCCGCTAGACATTTGTACGTCACGACACCGCTAAGCTCTGTGTTTACATACTTCTGTTGATCCCAGACCCGGACAAACCGTAATTATTCTAAATACAATAAACAATTAAAAAACAAAATGTAGTACAAAATAGAACTAGATTATATAATTACTATATATTGAATATATACTGAATCTTTAGAAAATGTGGTTGATACTGTTAGCATATACTGTGTATATACAAAATATGGTTGGGACTGTGACACTGGGGTTAGAAAGTTACAAATCTTACCCTGAGCCTCGGGTTGGACATTTTAGAATCTTACCCCGAGGGTTGAGATTCTTTATGTCTTACTCCTAAAGCGAGGAATGATAATTTTCCTCGCGCATAAAACTCTAACTTGTTTGTTGCTTTTAATGTAAAATTTCATTATTTTCAGCAAATGTAAGTTATCTTCTGTGAACTAATCATGTTGAGATGAAATCAATGCATCGTTGAAGTGACGCCCTACAATTGTTATGATAGGGGAATCCCCCGTCTTTACCTATAGCTCAGACAGAAACATCTTTCCCTGCTCAAAGTTTGAATAGCTCTGTCTAATGGGGAAGAAAATGTCATCTATCATGTCTGTCGTCGTGCGGCGTGCATAATGCGTCATTCGTTGTGTGTTAGCAATTAACATTTAGGACTCTTTCTTCAGAAAAACTTAACTGTTTAACATCACACAGAGTACCAATGTTCCAAATGATGTCCCAACGAATTTGTTTTGGTTCAAATCCGAAAATCGAATACGGTAATCATTGCTTCTGATTGGCTGAGACATTTTCAATGTCATCTCAAGATTGGCTAAAGCGATTGACTTCATTTGGTAAAACTGTTCCCTATGAGTTTTCTAACAAGTATTTTGACTTTTGGTACATTATCTGTACCGATATGAAAATCAAGTATTGCTGCTCTCTAATATGATTTACTAAGACATATTTACTGCTGTACAGCTGCACCATTTTACATTATAAACGCACGATGATATATTGTAATAGTTCAATCAATTGTTGAGAAGATGTCGAAACTATTTTTTTATTACGTATATTTAATAGAAATAATATTAATGATAACCATTCTACATTTTATGAACCTAGAAAAGTTAGAAACATTTACTTGTTTTCTAAGTTGTTTGTAGGCTCTATAGTAAAGGCATATTCATTTTAAGATACTACACGAAGTGTCAAGAACGAGTATTTGGCCATGCTAGGAACAATGCATAACAAAATTAATAGATATATTAATATTATCATTGACATGTATCATTTTGTGAGTGCTGAATAACTGAAAAAAAGGTTTATAATTTTAACATTTCTCAAAAGATATGTATATATATATAGTTTACTGTCTCAAAGTCTCATACCAGATTCCCTTTTTATAAAAAACATCACGGTTTTGAGACTTTCAAAATATATTTTAATAGTGAATTATAAATTGGTAAATTATTTAAATATCTGCAAGCCCAAGTTGAATACAACCTATCTCGTTTTTTTCCATAGATAACCTGACTCGACTTGTTGGTGGTTCTAACTGGTACGAGGGCCGACTAGAGATTTATCAAGATGGTCAATGGGGCTCTGTCTGTATTCAACAATGGGACAAATTTGTGTTAAACGCCCACGTAGCTTGCAGACAACTCGGTTTCACGTAAGCTGGTTTAAACATTGGCAGACTGCATAGTTGTTTATTCACCTAGTGTGTTATAGCACATAACAATAATTGCTAATCAAAACGCTATTTGTAGATAGTTACCATTTTCTATTTCATTTTCAATCAACGTGTTTTTTTTTCAATAATCGGAACTTGTGAAGTCAATTCTGATCGTATTGACGTGATGTAAAAACATAAAGTCCGTCATTGAAGGACCGTCATACAACATGGTGGTGTAAGTTGATAGTTCAATACAGCCAAACTATGTAGAAACAAAACACAAAACCATATTTTAAATGTCATATTCAATTTTTGTTGATGAATTCATAAGATATCAAATTTTCTGATGCGTCATCGCGGAGGAATAATGACTAGACGCGATGCACATGCTCAGCTGCGAGCCTACGGCAGCGCAGTCATCGTTTTACTAGCGCAAAGTGGAGAGCCGCTAATTATATAAACTTCAAGGTTTTACATCTTCTGGAATGTTAAGCTGCAGTTATTGAATGACGACTTAGACAGGAAACCAGACGTGGCTTGAAAGGACGAAATATTTTTTATGACATAAGACGGGACCACAGGGGTTCGTTACAAATGTCTGAAACTTGATATACATGCTATACTGATATGGGTCACAGCACACATAACCATACATTTGTATGTGTATGTTTATGTGTGCTGTGACCCATATCAGTTATAGCATGATATATGTATTTCAGACATTTGTAACGAACCCCTGTGGATCTACGTTGTTTTCGGTTTGTACCGGGGGTTACCTAACTACACAATGCAGAATGGGTAGCTGGAGGGACAATTTTTAGGGCAGTACCTGACTTGTCACTATACCGCTAGGAACCGTGAGCTGATAATATTTTGCTTATTGATCGTCTTTGATTGTTTGAACAATTCTGTTGTGTTACTGCAATAAAAATGTGAAATATCAAGTGATATCTTTGTTTAAACATGTAAATTGTTATCTCCCTTCGCAAAATCATATACGTAGGCAATGCGAATCTGGTCAAATTCATCGACAGAGGAAACAGGTTACAT
This sequence comes from Mizuhopecten yessoensis, assembly GCF_002113885.1. NCBI lineage: Eukaryota > Metazoa > Mollusca > Bivalvia > Pectinida > Pectinidae > Mizuhopecten > Mizuhopecten yessoensis. The sequence continues at coordinate 22,093 of NW_018408416.1, read as the reverse complement.
TGCATTGAGTCCAACCTGAGTGGGAATTGAAACATTACTTATTATTCGAAAGTTTATCTATCATGTGATAGTATGTATCTTGTTTGCACAATGTGGCTTTGCGTTTTGTGTACAGAAAAGAAGAAATATCGTACAAACACAATTGACTGTGGTGTTTTATAGGGGTGGTTCCTTTAGACCAGTTACTACTGCAGAGCGAGGTGAAGGACCGTTTTGGATGGACGGCATTAAATGTGTTGGTGACGAAATTAATTTACATGATTGTAATTACAAAGGATTGGAAAGTGAAAACTGTTCACATTCTGCGAACGACGATGTATTTCTGCAGTGTAATCCAAACAAAGGTATATTATGATGGTATAAATGTTTACACTAACTTCCATATATATGCTGCAAATATTCTGCTTACGTGATAATATAATTATTTCGAGTTGTATTCTAGTTTCATTTTAAACTTCATTATGGTTTAATTTCATTTTAAATATTATTCTACTGTTGAATTACTGACATAATGTTATTATTTTTAAGATGAATATGATGCCGATATTTTAAACTGTCGTATTTAGAAATGATACATTAGTCGAAACAATGTTTGTTTTATATTTTGGACGATGCAAGTTCTTCATCTGGCGATACAGCATATAATGAAAAATTATACCGAAAAATATTTTATGGAAAAACTGGACTACTGATTCAGAGAAAACATGCTTTATAATGTTTGGAAAAAACATATATGAAAAACAATATATGAAAAAAAATATAAAAATATAAAAAAAATACTAGCTACTTTTCATTTGCTGTAACATGCCTTAGAGTAATCTTGCAAAATATATAAGGCGCTTTACAAGTTTGGTATACTATTTCAATAAATTGCAACGTTAAATGAATAAGAAACAGAAAATTTACGAGATCTTACCGCTGTAAAAGATGAAACATTCAAACATTTTTGAAATCGATTACATAGTGTACGTAATTTTTGGTTAGGTCAATCAGATTTGTATTTATCTAAGTAACCCTCAGCAATTTAGGAGTGGGGCGACTGGTTCGCACGTTGTCAGTATAATGTAACCGGATGCATGGGTGTCCTGCTGGGTGTCTTCCGCAGTATGTTTAAGTGAGGTAGCACTATAAAGTCGGCATCAGTTCCGCGCTATCACAAGGAGACAAACACAGACATATCGCAGCCTCCCAAAGCACACACGCGTACACTATACGCATGAACTTGCACACTGGGGAGGCCGTCCTTAAATGACCATATCTGTTGATAGGACGTTAAACAATACTAATCCAAACCAAACCAAACCGTTCCGAACAGCATACCTAGATAAAAGGATATGTGTTGTAATTATATTCTAAAGGGAGTCTTTTATATATTAACAAAACAAATCAATTTCCGCAATGTCCAGCCAAATCCTGTTAAGGTCATAGGAGTGTATTGCTAAACTACAAAATTTGAATAAATTCTACTTAGAAATGGCGACACAATCCTATTACCTTAAGCTATTCCTGTTTATAGGTGTGTACTCAACCGGAGCGTTCTTACCCTGGTTGCACCCCTTGTCGGTTTGTTTATATACATGAACTGACACATCAAAATGTCAACAGATGAAGGCGAACGCCTTCTCAACTTGTTAAAAGCACGAATTGCAGGGTTAGGTGATTTAATTGAGAAAAGAGATGCTTTCAAAGAGAACAATGTAAGGTTAAGAGATGAGAACACTGAACAATTTGTGCATGTATGAGGAATTCAGACACATAAGAAAACAGAGTCCGACATTATGTTGATCACAGGGACCTGATAATTTATAACGTGATATTTTGTAAAGATGTTTATATGGTTTATGGCTGCAGACCCCGTCGGCCTTTTGCTGAACAGTATAAATGTTGTTTAGAGTCCCCCTTGTTTATAGATACCATGCGGTATTGGAAATGGTGCCGTTTTCTGCAGGCTCAGCGGGTTTACACTTTTTTCTATGTGCAAAATACCCTACCCTCCCACCCTAATACTCGGTATATAAACAAACCGACAAGGGGTGCAACCAGGGTAAGAACGCTCCGGTTGAGTACACACCTATAAACAGGAATAGCTTAAGGTAATAGGATTGTGTCGCCATTTCTAAGTAGAATTTATTCAAATTTTGTAGTTTAGCAATACACTCCTATGACCTTAACAGGATTTGGCTGGACATTGCGGAAATTGATTTGTTTTGTTAATATATAAAAGACTCCCTTTAGAATATAATTACAACACATATCCTTTTATCTAGGTATGCTGTTCGGAACGGTTTGGTTTGGTTTGGATTAGTATTGTTTAACGTCCTATCAACAGATATGGTCATTTAAGGACGGCCTCCCCAGTGTGCAAGTTCATGCGTATAGTGTACGCGTGTGTGCTTTGGGAGGCTGCGATATGTCTGTGTTTGTCTCCTTGTGATAGCGCGGAACTGATGCCGACTTTATAGTGCTACCTCACTTAAACATACTGCGGAAGACACCCAGCAGGACACCCATGCATCCGGTTACATTATACTGACAACGTGCGAACCAGTCGCCCCACTCCTAAATTGCTGAGGGTTACTTAGATAAATACAAATCTGATTGACCTAACCAAAAATTACGTACACTATGTAATCGATTTCAAAAATGTTTGAATGTTTCATCTTTTACAGCGGTAAGATCTCGTAAATTTTCTGTTTCTTATTCATTTAACGTTGCAATTTATTGAAATAGTATACCAAACTTGTAAAGCGCCTTATATATTTTGCAAGATTACTCTAAGGCATGTTACAGCAAATGAAAAGTAGCTAGTATTTTTTT
>NW_018408416.1:7022-15218 GCF_002113885.1 Mizuhopecten yessoensis | reverse complement strand
GTGAGTAATAGTGTGTTGACGGTTGTGTGTATCCGGATAGGGCTAACAACGAGAAAATAAGCTTTGCACAATACTAATTAGTTATTAATATTACGCGAATGGATAAGTTACCAATTTTAACAAAGTGTACAGGTATATGCACTTTATTAAACGTGTTTAGCTCAGTAGTACAGATAATGATTCGTACGTGGTTGTTGTACGGAAAGGCCGAGTGCGAGGACTGCAGGTGTACGGGACATATATTGTATTGCGTAGTTGCCATGATATGATTTAAAGCTAATGTGAAAAACAATTATCTGTTTAAGTGAGACATTTCAGTATTTGTTTCGATAAAATTTGAGCGATAATGCAAAGTAACCAACACATAGAAAACTGAGCGTTATTGATTGCTGTCGACTTTCCCGAGGTTTCAAAGTGCATTCGTTTGGTTTTGTAATACATACAAGTTGCTATCAGTATACAATGTTCACTGCTTGCCAATGTCTATTTGAGACAATTGAACTCATTACATCACCTATAAATATACGAATTAGTATCACCTTGTTGTTGACCGGTCGGGATGCACTTGTCAGCAACGGGAAATGGAAAACTCACAAATTGCTTCATTGAGATAAATAACTCATAGGCATGCTTTTTTCTTCAAAATGGGGTATTTTTGTGGGTACTTAAAGTTTTTCAGATGGTTTTTAATATATCTAATTCACTAAAGGGCCATTCACGTACCTGAGTTAAATCACATGTTACGAAAAAAACCGTCTTCTGGCTGTGGATTGACCTTTACATAATATGAACATGTTGTGTATGAAGAAAACTGAAAAAAAATATGTGTTAATAAGACTAGGTGTTCCGGAAGGGGATTCATCTCCTACGTCTTTGCATTTAGAACAAATCCATGTAATATCATGTATAAGTGATAACGGGTTATTGATAACGTAACAACTAAGCCTGCTTTTAAAGGGGCTGGTCGGGGAAAAAAATACAAAATAAATGAGTCTAAATGCGTTCTCTGGCCTTCCAAAAGTTATACCACGGCAATATGATAGTCGAGTTCTGCTTGCAATGTCCAGTTTTGAGCACTGAAATATCGGGGAAGCCCCGCGTAAATTTAGCACAGATATATTTATATATATCACGGGGTTGTTTCGAAAGCGAGGCTGTGAATATATCTACAATAGCACGCCGTCTATCAGCCATGTCGGACTCAACTAGCGGATAAGACAGCAATACTATACGTAAATAATTGTTTTCAAATGTCATGTATGATGCAAGTGTAGTATTCCTACCGATATTTTATTGTTATATATAACGGTATTGATGATAATGTCAATAAACGTGGAAACCACTGCAAATCGCCGTCTAATGCAGCGTTGGGGCCCCAATGAGGGGTAATCTAAATCCCGTCATCAATGTCATCGTTTCATTTGTAAAGATGTATTTACTATTTTAAAGCAACAGAAGCATATCGTTAATGAAAACACAACAGGAGTTTGCCTGGGCTGTCGGGAATACTAATTAAATAATTTAAACGGCCCAAAGACGATCTAGACCAAACTTGACGGGAAGAAAACGTTCCAACTTCAAGTAAACAGGCATATTGACCCTGTGTCATTGAAACTTTGATAAAAAGGCCTATCAATTGATTATAGATGTGTTTATTAAGCACAACATCATTTTTAGATCCGGTTTTAATCTATTCTACATTGACTGTGATATAAAGAAAGCAGAATGTTTGAATGGACACAAGTTACACGTTCTCATTGCCCTACAATATTTAATTATGCAATCATAAACCACAAAATTATATCATATATATAAAAAATGACTGCATACATATTCTGTGATTTGAAAAAATCCCTCAGTTATCAAAAAGGCAAATACAAATTAATACAGGTTTGTTTAAAAATAACAGAATCACTGTAAGACCTATGGCTCTAAACTTGGATGTTATAGATGTATATAGAACAAGGGTTACACGACCAAGGGTGAAGGTTACAGAGGTCAATTTTGTTGAAGCAGAGTTGGGGTTGGAATCCATCAAGGAAACACATGGCCACAGTTAAATATCACCCGGTTAAATTTCAAAGTCACATTTATAAACAAACTTGCTGTATACATGTATTTGTATACTTTCATCTTTTATCATTATGTACATGTAGTTACCAATAAAAGTTGGAATACAATAACTGGCATATTGGGCCTTCCAAGGCCTCTCGTCTTAAATGACCTCATACCACGAAGTGTTTAGGCAAAGAACAAGTTACTAGTCTCTCTGTATACAAGTCACAATTTTAGACAAATATTGTCAGTTACGGTTTCTTTGTTGTGTCTACTGATCTTATGAAAGGAGCCGAGAAACTCAAAATGCTTTCATTTCTTTTATAAACTTTTATTGTTCCAGATTTAAATTTACAATTGAAATCTGCCAGGGTTGGGGCCCTGGTATCAGCTTCTTTACAATACATGTCCTCTCGCAGGAGGGCTCTCGTACACCATACTTCGAGTCTCAGACAATCATTAGTTCATACATTCATTCATATTTTGGTTTTTTGCATGATATATTCATCCATCTCATTGCTGAAGTTCAATCACACTTTCATTATTTCATTCAAACAACCATTTGTTCATGTGTTATAATTATAAATGAGTAACGAGAGAAGTCTTATTCAATATTATCTGTCATCTCTCTTCATTTTAAAGTTGCTCCACTTACAAGCTTCATGTATGGTATTTTGGTGTAAAATGTAGTCCTGTACGTCAATAGTTTTTGTATGTTTACGCTTTTATAGCTACTCCATTGATTATTACCATTATAAACTTCCGAGTCTGATGCATTTTTTCCACACCAGATATATCAGATGAGTGAGATGACTGAGCTCTGCAATATGAAAATAAAAGAAGAAATATCATTTACCAGAATCTATGGCTATGCATGTAAGATTCAGAGAAGTAATTGCATCAATATGTTTCAGGCAATCTAGTGAATCTACTTTAGTACATATGTAATAATCATAACAAAATATAAAATCTGTTCAGCACCCTATCCTACCCTGTGTCCCGACCCTCTGGGGCCAACTGATAAATCTGCATGCAAGTCAGAAAATTTTGTTGGTAACCATAACATTTCTGGAAATATTGAAATACTGTAACAACGTTGGACCCGCTAGTTTTTTCCAAAACTGGAAATGATACAAACACAATAAATGTAGATTCATCACTGGGCAAATAGAATGTTTGTGAAAAAAACAACTAGAAACATGAATGCTACATTTCCCCTGCTTTATTTCCAATTGACCTTTTCTCAAATCTTGCGAAGTACAAATTATGTGTTTTTACACCAAAAATGTCAGAAAATTAAAGCCAAATCATACTGGGATATATAATTAAAACTGGTCTAATGCAAAATACAATTATAATTTTTGACTTAAGATCTCATGGCAATGTTTCCATTTTATTATAATATACCATCTGTATACATACATACAGTACACATTTCACAAGTGTTACTAGCTAAATCTATCATATATGTGATGTATTCAAAATTTATATTACGACAATTTATGTGTCACATTGTGGGTGATATTTTCCATAAAAGTATATACATACATGTACATGTACTTACTCTATATCTGAGACGTTGGACATTAGTGTATCTACAGATAGGATAGGTTCTTTATGGGCAGGTGTGGATGTAATCAGTACCGGTGTCCCTGTAGATGTGTGTGATGCCTTCCTAGACCGAGAAGTGCTACATGTAGGTGTCTCCATTACTCAACGTGTCGACGTCATACCATTAGTCTTCGACTACAACTGACACTTCTACTAATGCTACTGGAACGGACTCCCGGTCTGCACCTCCCGCTCTGTAACATGCGGGGCTGAATTTTCCTGGGTTATGTTTCTACGCAGTCTTGATTTGAAACAGTTTAATGATGGAGCGTTTATTACGGTGGAGTCTAAATTGTTCCACGGTTCGGTCACTCGGTTGGAGAAGACATTTCCTCCTAGTTTGGTCCTAAATCTTTTCTTGAAAGCTTTTTGTTGTGTCCTCTGGTGTTGTGTTCATTCTGTCCGCGAAAGTTGTGAATTTATCCACGTTGGCATCTACAAGTCCATTCCATATTTTATAAAGGTTTACCATGTCTGCTCTTTCACGTCTGTACTCTAAGGAAGGTATTCCTAAAACTCGCAGACGCTCCTCATAGTTTAGATGTTTGAGATGTGGCAACAACCTGGTGGCACGACGTTGAACATTTTCTAGAGTCTTCCGGTCCTTTTTGTAAATTGGAAACCAGACTGATGTGCAGAACTCCAAGTGAGGTCTTACTAGATATTTGTATAGATTTGGGAACATTGCTTCGTCCATGTAGGTAAAAGATTTAAATATTAATTCCACCATTCTGTTGGCCTTCTTCGCTTGCGTGTTGACATGTCCGGTAAATTCCAAGTTATTGTCGAAATCAATCCCCAAGTCCTTTTCGTGCTCCACCTTTTGAATTACTGTTGTGTTGATGTTTCCTGTTAAGGTATAACTCTGGTCAGATACAGATTGCCCAAGCTTGATGTTCATATATTTGCACTTTTCTAAATTAAGTTTCATTTGCCAAGTCTCAGTCCAGTGGCTTATGTTATTGAGATCATCCTGCATGGAGTCAATGCACTCGGGCGATGTTATATCACCGTAAATTTTGGCGTCGTCCGTAAATAATTTAGCTGTATTGTTTGTCACATCCGGTAGGTCGTTGACGTATATTAAAAACAATATCGGTCCCAGAACGCTACCCTTGGGCACTCCACTCGTAACCGAAATTGATTTAGATGCCTTGCCATTGATCACTACTCGCTGTTCCATGTCCAAGGAAATCACATATCCATTTTCCGATACTACCGTCAATCCCATATCCCTTGACCTTTTCAAGCAGCCTTCTGTGAGGAACTGTATCAAAGGCCTTACTAAAATCTAAGTACACTACATCGACCTCATTTCCATTGTCCAGAGATTCCGTCCAACTTTCCATAATTTCAAGCAGTTAAAGGTTACATGAACGTTTGCTCCTAAAACCATATTGATGATCCGAGAACAGTTTGTTACTAGTCATGGTTCCACCACTCTGTTCCTGATAATTCTCTGAAGTGATTTTCCAAATACAGATGATAGACTGATTGGACGATAGTTGCCGCTATCCTGTTTCCTACCTTTTTTTGTAGATTGGTGTTATATTGGCTTTTTTCCAATCGTGTGGTAATACTCCTTCATCCAGTGAATTGTTGAAGATGATGTTTAATGATTTTAGTAACTCCTGTACAGTCTCCTTAACGAACTTCGAATGTATATTGTCCGGACCAGGTGATTTAGAACCGTCCATATTTTGGACCGCAGCACAGATTTCCTCGTCCGTAATTGGCGTATCGGCAAGTGTCTGCTCCAAGTGCCTTTTAGGAAAGGGAGGTAATTCAACATCCGTCTCAGTTGTGTATACACTCGCGAAAAATGTTATCAATGCGTCCGCCTTTTCTTGGTCATTGTTTGTGAGGACTCCATTTTCTTTGTAAACATTGCACACTGCTGCTTTGGTCTCCATCTTAGAACATGTGTACCTCCAGAACTGTTTAGGATTGTTCTTAATGTTCTGTGCTATATCCTTTTCCTTGAGGAATGCAGATTTCCCCACACGATTTGTAGCTCTGTTCCGCGCCTGCCTATATTTATCAAAGTTCACCGTGGATTTGCAATGCACATATATTGAAGTGCAATGTACCCCCATTAAAGTACCAGGTGGGGAAGTGGCTACACCATGTATTTCTTTTGTCACTGAAGCACACCTAAAACATGGAAAAAATAAAATATTCTCCCTGTATCTTTTTTTTTTTATCACAATTTAAGAAATTAAATTTCAGACTGAATTTCACGATACCCCCACCAGTGATGGATGTTATATTAGCTATAAGAGTCACATGTACACTCTCCTTGACCCTGAACCAATAAAGGGTGGATGGCTAAAACAGTTCACCATGAATCATCGTTATCAATGAGAAATATTTAAATACAAGGAGAAGGCGTTATAAAATTTGTTTTTATATTGTTTGTAAACAGAATGCAGGTACTGTCTATCACTATAACATCAGAGATTTTTTCAAAGCAATCAACCAGCAAACACCCCCCACAACCCCTTCTGGCGACGTTTGTAGGAAATTTCTAACTGGAAATATTCATTTTTGCAGTAGAATATAACAAACTTCATCTTCATCTTAAGACCTTCCTCCGTCAATATTATCAAAAACAAACTTCTATGAATTCAGGACCCATGAATATTATTAAATAATTCACATGTACAGTAGATTTGGTTGCAATCACTATCAGCATAATCAGTATAATCTGTATTTTTACATATACATGTAGCTCTAACATCTTGGATGTACGAGACTTATAAATAAATTATACTCGTCTGATAGGCCTTACAATTTACTAATTGATGTTTTAAAACTCTTATTTTATATTATAACACTCAAAATAAAGATAAAAACACGTGTAAAATAATAAAAATAATTAATAATTTCGAAAACCAACCCAAACAATTTTTTTTTGTCTGTACACTAATTTATGTAAAAAAAATCCACCGAGGGGCCCTACTGAAAACGGACAAAACAGACGTGAAAGAAAGGTGTCTGTTTCCCATAAATTTACATTTTTCCTGGACACTAATCACATGTGCGCCCTAATAACATCTTAAAGGTACCGTTTGCCAACAAAATCTTTCACATTAAAGTAAATATATACAACTTATGTTCTAATTGCGAACAGTTGACAGCCTGGCACACTTAACACTTATCGAGAAGAATCTGCGTTGCGTGTTCGTGTCCACCTACTATGCTGCTTCCAAAGTCTTTATAAAGGGTTGACCAACGCCTATTGGTTTTTTCTGTGTTTTGTAGTGGACTCTGTATCCGTTCTTTGACGATACCTCGTGCCTGTCATGGCGTTTGCATGCATCTTTTTCTTTCGCTGCGATGTTTACATTTGGCCTTGTTGATGACGCGCATGCGGTAAAATTACATCATTGAGCTGGGTCAATTGAGAGTTTTAGACTGTTAGGTGACGATTTAGAATTTCTTTAATATAATTATAATTTTTACTCTTAGGGAGTGAATTTCAGCAAAATTTGAATCGGTATATTTCATAAGAAGGTATTTTAAACATGTTTATGCCATTTTAGCAAATATGACATTTTTTCCCGACCAGCCCCTTTCAGCATAATCAAAGACAAAATGACATTCATTTCGCACAACAGGTTTTTCCCCGGTGAAATCATAATGGCGAATAAGGTTTCTAAACCTATAAAAAGAATATTATCGATAACATGTATATTCGAAGAAAAGACGATTTTATGTACGTTGCAGCTACATGTAAATTTAATTCCCATTCCTATAGATTACTCTGAACCTCTTTACATAAAAGACAATGCCTTAGTAGAGTTCACACAACCATGCAACAAAACAAAAACACGTTGGTCTATTGTTGGTGCCAGGGACAGGTTTGCAAGGGATATATGTCGCAGACAAGTTGAACATCAGCGATGCCATCTCCAACTGTGAAAGTAAGTATAAAGGACTATTGGCAACAGAGGAACATCTTCGACAGATATTCTCGAACTGCACGGACTACGCTGACGATACTTGGCTCATAGGAATAGTATATCCTGCTACAGGTACGATATGGTTGAAGTGATTAGAAACGAGTTTGAATAACAAATGTGTAACAAACAAATGTTTTTTTTTCCTTTTAAACTAAATACAATGATAAGGGTAACAAAATAGTTATGAATTCGATGTATGATTGACTCTTGTCTCAATTCTTTAAAGGAATATCGTATTTTATGATATATATAAATTCCCTGTATCTCTAATTTACCATAAAAGAACAAACAATAGCTAGCTTATATTGTACATAATATCTTTAATCTTCCGTCTACAAATTTCCAGAAAAGCAATTGGGCAGTTGTGCTATATTATACAGTGATGGTGAATTGAAAACTGAAAACTGTACTGGCAGAAGGGCGTCTGTTTGTATGACAAAAAGTAGGTTGGATTATGATATTGATTCCATGAATCTGAAACTATACCCGGAATCTTGAGGCAATGCAGAATTAACTTTTCACCCTTTTTTGTCATTATCATTTAAAAAAAAACTGTTCCGAACAC
>NW_018408416.1:5156-6583 GCF_002113885.1 Mizuhopecten yessoensis | reverse complement strand
TAATTTTATTTAAATGTAAGTCATATTATTTACACGTAGATATAATAATCCTTTTTCAGAAAAAAGGAATGTAAAAAAGACAGCGATATGGTAAACAATCCGTCGTATGACTGCCAATGGGAGTGCATTGAATCCCGATATTCGATTATCATCTAACCCGGAGAATCGACCCGTAGAGGATTATGACTAGGCGATGGGAACAGACAATAGAGATGCGCAGGATTGTAATCACTCTAATATATATGTCAATGATATGACAACCAGACAAGTTAACCAGGGATATAATTCCTCGAATGATATGCCTGATTATGCTAATTATACTGAAGACCGTTGTCCTCCTGACAACAAACCGCGAGGGAACTCGGTGGAGAACTCGTTCACGTATATGTTAGCCAAAAAACCAAACACTGACGATCTACCGGATGGGGAATATAACACTTTTTCGGACCAATCAGCTGATCTGCCGCCTACTGATACGTATGACCATGTTCACGATGTGCCAGAGGATGGCTACGATCAGTTCCAAATGAAATCAAGTGAACGATCTAACTTTGAACACGATGATGAAACCGGATAAATGCAGTCCAGCTTTCCAGGATGACTACAACGGGTTTGGTTATAGTTTAATCTATTGATGTGAATGTGCATGTATATGTTAGTTGTGTAATATAAAATAAAAATAATACAAATTTTAAAAAGATCATTTGAATAGAAAGTAAAATGTTTGAATTGATTTCGTTATATGAACATTGTAGTAGTTGTATATACTTTCTATCGACTCAATAAATATGAATATCTACATATAGTTTATTACGCTGTATACCTAATGTGATTAACTAGATCACTCTAAAATGTTTGGTGTTCAATGTTAGCGCCTTCTACACATGTCGAATGTTTTAAGTACACAATTGTACATTTTGAATACACAAATGTCACCTTATTCCCTATTGTATCATATTCTCAAGTCTAGCGTTACTACTGACGTTGTCAAAAATGGATGATTAACTCAAATTCCTCGTTCAAAAATCTTAGGTGTCAGGACAAGTGTTCATATAAAAGAATAAAGAAATTTGATACAAGGGAAATAAACTTAAAATTTAGGGAAATATGACGCTATTGTCCCTGGACTTGTTAGCATGTGATCCTTGCCTGTGTGTCAATATGATAGTTGCGATTATATTAACTAGTCATTTTTATTTTTTAAGGCAGTGATTGGTTACAAATTTCGGACAATTGTTAAAGCATGTAACTTGCATTTCATTTGAGAGAAAAACAAAAAAATCCATTGTTACGCTTCAACTATAAGACGTTGCAATGTATCAAATTTGTTTTTGTTAACTCTGACGAACTCGGTCTTATAAGGGATACTAGTCACCTGAACTCAAGAAGGCGGGCTTGCTTGCTTCATAAACTTGGATAATGTGACG
>NW_018408416.1:0-1483 GCF_002113885.1 Mizuhopecten yessoensis | reverse complement strand
CAGAGTACAGTAGAAACGGCTTGACCCTAAAAATAAAGGGCATGTTTCGGATAAACAAAACATGGATAGCGGATTCATCCTGCACAACACACCTACATATATGTATATTTATAAACTACATTTTGAATACGTTTTCTTAGAAGAGTGATTGCCCCAGATTTGGGACTTGTGAAAACCATGGTTACCACATCCAAAAACGCCAAAAAGTGCAAACAAACATGATTTTTAACCCAAAATTTGACCCACGCAAGGAGTATGTCTTTTCTTAAAACCTGTCTTAAATTAAATATCACCTACTCGGTCGCAGAAACTCACGTTTTAGCATAGGTCGTCAAACTGGATTTTTCACAATATTTACACATGTGCTGTGTACAAAAATAGACTACATGAAAAGCTAGCTTTTGTTGTGTAAACACAGATTCGTAAATGGCCAAAAATGTAGTCTCAAGCCAAATTCAATTTTTTTTAAAATGTGAATCCCACATAGTCCAATTCATCATGCATATGTAATTTTAGAGCTGTTTTTTTTAAAGTTTTTATACATGTAATATTACAGGGGTTATTCATTGTACAAAAATATCACCCATGGCCATCGTACGCTACTGTACACTGCTATCTAAAGGAACTGACGTTGATAGGTATGATAAGAATTCCTGCATGCAAAGCAGGTGTTATGTGCTCAGGTTGTCTCATGTCACAGTCACGTCCGACTGGTTTGGTCACATTCCACAGAACACGTGTACATTTACACTGGACAAAGTAACGTAACCAACAGGTCACAAAGATACATTTACAACAGAACGAACTCAAGTACTAAAACATATAAATGGGTTACATACAGTTCACAATAGTTCGAAAGTTTTTTCTCTTGAGTAACGGTACATTTTTAAGGAACATTTTCATGGAGCGTGAAACTGTTTGTTTGCTCAGCATGACCTCATCATATTGTTTTGTTATGTTAAATTTCCATTTATATAATATAAACGTTATCTATTTTACAACAATTATGAAACAAGTTATTTTAACTTACATTAATCACTCTTGTTAGACCGTATATAAGAGCCAGGGGATCTTAATGTAGGACGAAACTGAATTACCTGGAGAAAACCTATGTGGTCGGGCACAAACCTTTTCACGTCCGATCGGGCTATCGAAACCCTGCCGCTTGGTAAAAGATGAGTGTGCTATCCACTGCGCCACCCGACAACCCCAGTTTCCATTGATCAAAATGAATTTTAGAGAGACTACAGAAATTATCTTTAGCTTTGAAATATCGACTGCAATATTAGTTCCCCCGAGACATGGTGTATTACCCGAGTCAAACATTAGGGAAATTGGCCTGGTTAAGGAGGACCAGAAAGTTGCTGTATAAACATTCCATACTGTTTCATGAAACCGATACAAGAGGCACATGCATTTCTTAAAATCAATTTTCTAATCGTATAATTCTTAAATACCTACATGTATTGATAGCCATATCAAC
>NW_018408415.1:7735-36193 GCF_002113885.1 Mizuhopecten yessoensis | reverse complement strand
TGAATCTAAGGAGAGGTCTGTCTAGGTACCTGTCCTCATGTGAACTTCGTTGGTAAGCATTTGACGCCTGCAAAAGTTGGTCAACGTCAATTTTGCAAGGAAAATGTTAGCCATTTCTCCCAGCATGCTATTGGCCAGATACATCCACTTTAGGCCTCTTCGTTATTCAGGAGATTTCATTTAAAAACATTAACGCATTTGAAGCTTGTGACCTTGCAAATAAGCGTCTGCATTTCGTTAGAACAACATGAATTGCCCTTCACTGCAACATGCTTCTCCCTAAATATCATCATGTCACTTTTAGCTTTCAAAGGGTGGCATTTAAAGATTTTCACACATTTGACGCCCTTGTATATTTTGAATTCAACACATTTATCGACAAAATAAATATTATCACCATATGCATTTTGGTTATTAAAAAGATATTTTCTTTAAAGTTTTTCATTAAACGTTTGAAGCTAGTGAATTTGAATATGGGTGAAGGTCATTCATTTAAACAAACTTGATAGCTCTTCATTTTAGTATTTTCTGGCTAAAAATCCTCACTCTAGGCCTTTTAATTAATCAGAAGATGTTGAACATTTTAGAACATGCACAGTATAGTATTGGCATGAAGGACGCCTCATTCACTACGGCATAAGCTCACTTGCTCCTTCAGGCCAGGTGATATACAAATAATCTCAAATACGAATGTTGTATTTCACACATGATTTAATTTTTTCATACAATGATTTTATAATCTTTAACAGTTTCCTTTGACTCCATGCTTTATAAGTTTTCACCACAGACCGCCTTCCTCAATAGGAATAGAAACCTTTTTGTTACGTATAAAGCAGCAATACAACTCTTCCTATTATTTAAAGTTCTCAATTTCTAGCAAAATTCATACAATTGACACGAAACTGCGGTATACTTACCAATGATATATGTCAAAAAGGGATTTTTGGCGTTTGTTACTTTCCAATGATATATGTCAAAAAGGGATTTTGTGCGTTTGTTACTTTCAAATGATATATGTCAAAAAGGGATTTTTGGCGTTTGTTACTTTCCAATGATATATGTCAAAAAGGGATTTTGTGCGTTTGTATTGCCTTTTGAGTCTGCATAATTTTCAGCGGATTTACATATCTTATCAATCTTATAGTCGTTGTATCAAGTTTGACATTTACATGGAAACCAGGGCTGGTCTTCCTTCGTTACATTGTTTTGTCAACTAGGTTGCGATGAAGAGTTGCCATTTAACATAAGAAATGAATATAAACAAAGTACAATATCATTTCCTCGGCACAGAAGCTAGCTACACCTATTCAAAGGGCGTTCAGCAATTTCATTTAGACCATAGTTTCTGCTTCATCTGGCATTTTAAACTTGTTACCTGTAATTGTTACCTGTTATTGTTACCTGTAATTGTTACACCAGCGTGATTAACAATTACATTTATGCAGCTTACGGTGTGAAAGATAATACAAATGATCAAAGAAATACATTTCCTGTAATAACGTTTATAAAACTCAAAACATATTCACAATCTACTAACACGTATTTAATGACGCTCGTGTCATTATTACTAATCTTAAACTCCCGCCCTTGTCACTCGTGTGTCGACCATTGGCGGTACGAATGCTTCTTGATTTTCAAAAACATCATGCAAGTAATGTTATATTCACCTATTTATCAATATTGCTATGATCAAGAATAACTAAATTAGAATTGTTATTTATTTCAATTATATTTGATAGTTCATGGTTGAAATAATTGAATAGTATGAAATCAGGTCATGTCCAAGTCTAGCATTAAGGTCGGGTAACGACTAATCGGCTCTTCGAGACTTTGCAAAATGCAAATATCAAAAGTTTGATGAAAAGTACCATTCTCTAGTAGAAAATAACAAAGAACACAATGATTAAGACTGCGCAACAAAGTTAAGTTTTCTACTAAACGATTAACATTATCTTAATACTCTTGTAAACAATTATTAAACTCTTTCGTCGTTCCACAACGGCATAAGGAATGTTTGTTTATCCAAGGGTAGTTGAATTCTATCACAAAGAACATGAAATTCGGAGCAAGCTATGATATAACGTATAAACTGCGACATGTAAACCCAGTAGGGAGAAACAGGGAGGTTACTATCAAGAAAGGACAAGTCAACGATCGAAAAATCGAAACCGTTACGCTTATCGTACAAACTTTTAGTACGTTTTAATACGTTTTAGTACCCTTTAGTACCTTTAGTACGTTTTATTACGTTGGTCTTGTTTAAAAAAAGGTGGAAGTAAGCGGCTAATGTAAACGAGTCTGTGGTATCCATGACTAGGTTCAGAAGGGCACATAGATCAACACTGTCAATAACCTTTTTTTTTCGTCGATACATCTGAAAGTTGAAGGACTTAACCTAAACAGCTGAAATTTATAAATTGCTTAATCACATTTATAAAGGATTTATCAACCTTAACTGCATTCCAGTCAGTTCATTTTCAAACACAGTCATCGAAAGCATCAATAAACATTTCAAAATTTTGTTACAATTTTGTTGTTGGAGCCTGTGCGAATTTTGCTCCTTTGGTCAGGAAACCAAAACAATGCTGATGTCATCCGCAATGATTAGACCGATAATACTATAATTTAAAGTGAAGACGAAACACTTTCTGGGCGGAATGAGTTGCTGTAGGATCAGATATTGTATAGTTGAAGGGAATTATTAGGGTCTTTTTAAATGTGGTGTAATTGTTTTACGAAGGACAATGTTTAATTGTATATAGACCCTACTTTGGAAAATTTCAAAAATAGTTTTTTTAAGTGCAAAATATCTTAAAGAATTACAAGTATTTGGAAAAAATTGCTGTAAAAGCGTGACGATTAATTACAAGTTGCTTTCCAGGGGATGACACAATGTTATTTCCGATTATATTTATATAAAAATCTTTATGCATATGTGTACTATTACTAAGCTTTGAACGACAAATTAAGTCTATATTCTTTATACACTTTTCAAATGGTCGATTTCAAAATTCTTGCAGATCGTTTAAGTCTAACAGAAATAAAGTATAATTTTTAACAAAGCAGCCAATCTGTCGTCATGTAGTAGTGCTATTGTCCAGATGGCCGCCATGTAGTTAGGTCAGTGGGTGTCGGCGAAATCCCGACGGTGAATGGAAGCAGTAAACATATGTACACTGTACAAGGAAAGCCTTTACCTGCTACGCTATTATAAAATGATTTCTCCCGGAAAGAAGTCGTTCGTTTTTATCTAAATTTCCCATGCATGTATCTGAAAAAAATAACATATACAATTGATGATACTTTATGATATAAAAGAAGATAATTCTTTCGTGTCAGTTTTCTACTTTCTTTTGAAGCAATGCAAATTAACAATTTTGTTAGAAATATATATCCAGTGTTTTAAATCTTAATCAGATATTTAATTACTATGAGTTATGTAACACTTATAAAATACTGTGTTTCTTAAGAATACAGAAACATCGACCAGAATCATCAATTTATATTACAAAATTTAATTCCAAATAGAAGTGTCGGGATAAGGTGGTACGTTACACACTTACCTTAGCCTCCTTTCTTATTTTGCCCTTGGTCCGGACACGTGAATCTCTGTCCTTAACCTCCACTTTGCCCTTGCCCTTGGCCCGTTGTATACATTGGATGAGTCCACTGATACTGCCGATCACCAAGAGTAACGTCACACCGCCAGCTACGCCCAAGGCCCACCACGGTAGATCTACAGTGACTACAAACACAGGTAGAACTAATCAGGCTATCATTTATAATGATACAAGTGATGAATAACGGTATAATTTTGTTTTACAAACAACTACAATATATCCCAAAGCATAATACTGGAAAAAAACGTTTTATTATTATTGACATCGAGTTCATTTTAACCAACATTGATAAGAAGGTGTGAAAAAGCGAGCTCTACCAAAGTTAAACAAAACATGTTGATATGATAGCTAAAAACATTATAGGAACTTCACCTGGAAGCTGGCTTCACGTTTTGAAAATGGGGACGAATGTAGCACGGCAGACTTACCAGAGGAGGTGGAGGACGAGGAGGAGGAGAGCAAAGGTACTGTATTAGTTACAAATTTGTTATCTGGGTTAATTAGTTCAGGAGTACATATTGGTCAAACTGCGTATCTGCACATGCCGGTAACTAGGGTATAGCTACGGGGCAATCATGTCGAGATGATTGACTCCAGGTACAGTGGCCTAGAAGGTATATGTATTGACATTTCTATCGAGTATTATTCAAGACCTAAGGAATAACTTGGGATTAAAGTGAAGATGCTAGCAATTCATTACAGAGTAATTTGATATAAAACAGGGACATGTTTGCCAGCAGAAGGAACGAGTTATACTGTTTAGCCATAGAAAGTGTCCACGTCTTAGATGTCAGAAAGTTTTGCCATGTCTTATAAGGTAGAGCGATATCGGTTTGATACAGCTTGCGTTACTTAGCTGGAAAATTTGAGACACAACACAGAGGTTACGGGGTTATATTACTGTACGTAGATGGTATGTTGTTACCTATTGTGCATGTACATGTAATGAGATTGTTGATTAACATCTATAAATAAACAATGACAACTACCAACTATTACGAGTGCTTACGGCTACTGTGTCACACAAATATCACAAAAATAGAAAGAAAAAATCTGATATAACTATTAAAAATCTCGATTATACGAAACCTTTTAACATTTTTTTTTATAATAAACATGTGTATTATACTCACATAACTGCTGTTCATAAACAACAAAGTTACATAGAGTTAAACCCAACAATAAAACAACACTACCTATCAAATCACACGTGATCAACGCTTTTATCCTCTGATACACTTACGTCCTTGGAACTGGTCGTGTGTTGGGTCATTATTGCTGGTATCACGTCCCTTCATTGCCACCACGTTCGACTTTGTGCTTGTAGCCATGGTTACTCCCGAGCTCCCTCTTTGCTTGGTTGTGAAAGGAGTGTTGGTTTTAGTGGACTGCCCCACAGGAGGGTTACTATTTGTTTTAATGGACTGCCCCACTGGAGGGTTATTATGTATTTTAGAGGACTGCCCAACAAGACTGGATGTACTTTGTCCTCCAGATACCGCTGTCATATTACTAGGAGGCTGTACAGATGTGGTAGGAGACGCAATGGTTGAAGACGTTGCTACAGTGGTTGGACCTAGAAGTACATCAAAACACGTGTTTTATAAAGGTATACTGGTAAGTATATCAGGAAGAGTAGAGTTTATGGTTAACTTATATCCTTGATATATAGTATCGGGTTCGATGCCCCTCAGAAGCTGGAGAACTACCAGTGCATGTTGAAGAAGGGTATAAAGTCATGTACTTTCTAAACCTTATGGACAGAGGCGAATGCGTGAATTTTGAAAAGATGTTTTTAAAGTTATGACAGGCTGAAGGCGCGTGTGTGAGCACAGAAGGCATGAAGTCCGTCTAGGTCAGGAGTCAGGAGCGAGAATCCGGTGAGGGCCAAGAGGCCGAAGCACCCAATAAGCTGGAATCTTATATTTTCTACATTTTATTGACAGAGGTGGATGCATGAAGCTTGAATTAAATAGAATGTTGTATTTAGGTTCCCTCGTCCGGATCCGCCTATGAGTTTTTAACGCTATGAAAATCGACATATCATAACTTTATGGATACATATTTATTGCAATATCGTACAGATTGTATACGCATTCCAGGCTTGGACCACCAACTGTGCTGAGTTGGAACCTTGTGTGAAGGCACCTCCTCCCAAAATATGGTTGACATATATAAGGTAACCATGGCTACGTGGCGGCTGCCACAATTTTATACCGGAAGTGGAGTAGGCATAAACTAAACCCCCGTAAGATCCGGTTGCTTGAGCATTCTGTACAGCTCCTGTGGCAGGGAAATGGAAGTTGGCGTTCAGTCCTTCTGTGGATTTTACCTGAAACACGTTGTTTTATTAAATGGTTAATGCCATACGGAAAGAAAGCATTCTACAAAGTTCCAACAACGTTGCATGCGCAGAATTGTAGTTCGATATTTTGTACTTACATATTTGTACAATGCTATTCCTGTAATAATAATAATAATAACTCGAGATTTTTATGTACAACTTTATCACAACCTAGTTCGTAGGTCGTCTCAAAGCGGTTCATAAATTATTATCCGTGGTAATGGGGCTTCTGTAATTAGCCAATATATTTCTCAACTCATTGGGGAGCATACAGATGGTGCTGCCATTTCGGTGCTTACAGCTAGCATTCTACAGTTCTATCACTGCTCAACCACGTACTCATTTACTGCTGAGTAGACAGGAACAAGTGGGGTAAAGGATCTTACTCAAAGATACAACACAGTGCCGTGCCGTGACTCGAACCCGCAACCCTTCGGTCATGAGCCCGGAGTCCTACCACTAGACTACGGTAATATTTTACCTGTATCGAGCTAAGATTCTGTAACATCCCAACCTCGGCTTACACCTCGGTTTGGATTTTGTTTACTTTTTTACTTTAAACATATTTATTGCCAATAAAATTGAACAAGGGATTGAGCACAAGTTATCACGAGTTTTTGTACATAATCTTAACCCACGACCGAGATAACCCGATATAGCTCAGTTACAGGTATTTTTGTTCTCGTACCTTTTTGTTCGAAAAGAACTATTCAATTTTGCTAAAAACTATAAGTATCCCGCCTTGGGCCTCAAATGACAATAACCTCTTCATTACTAAAGCTACATTTAAATGCTTCCGCGTAAAAATGTAGTCCGCCATTACATAGATTACAACGTATTTCACAGTGTAGATTATATTTTATCTATAACATCAAATATCTAACGACATCAAAACTATACATATAACGACAAAACAGAACATTTATAATGCAAATTGTCTATTTCAAGCAATTAACGCGCGGATGAATACATCGCAGTGTAAAATTTCCGCGAAATGTCTCGTAAAGGTACAAGACAGATCGGACGAGATAGAAACATCTAACGTGGGATGTCTCTGTCTGAGGTGCGAGAATACTGTATATAGAACAGGGGACACACGGCATACCATGACGGACAGAAGACCAAGGTCTATGTCAAAGGTCGATGGAAACGGCATCTCTTTCACTATAGATGTCGCTTTACTTCCGATATCTTTTGTCTTGCTGAACAAGTCGACACCATTAAAGAACGTCCACATCTTCACGATAAGACTTCCAGATTTCTGTTTGTCATTAGATCGCCGACCCCATCCGTCAGCTGTACTGTACAGGCCTCCTGTTAAAACAGTAAACTGGGTTCATTTACCATCAGCCGTTATCGGGATTCTGTGGCTTGTTGTCAACAGGTATTTATACAAGTATACCATTGTTTCATTATTCATAATACAGACGAGACGTTTGATTGAAAACAAATATCCCAGTGTATCTGACAAACTAAAAAATACAGTATAACCAATGAAATATGTTTGCTTTAAGATTACTCATCTTTCCCCCTTCATTTGGAAATAGTTCCTCATATACAACTACAATTTACAATTAAATTTACCTCTACAAATGACAGATTGGTTTTTGTCTTTACTTTTTGGAAAAAAAACGCCCGTTGTAGAATTTTACCAGAATATTTTATAATTTTAATGAGAAAATAGATACATTAAATGGAACAAACAGTTAAGCTATCAAAGGCTTTGGGGTTAAATTAAAGGGAAACGTATCTTCAATCTAAAATGATATCATGGTGAAACAGTATTGCTGCCGTTATTATTCCATTATTACATGTACAACTAATTTAAGATGATTGAAGTCATAGACTGGCTACCAGCCCCTACGTTTTATGAAGAATTTCCCAGCTGCAGTTTATTACTAGCTTTTCCCAACCCCCTTAGTTTGAGAATTTCGGAATCAGACATCAAAGTTATCAAAATCATTAGAGTTAAAAAAAAATCTAAGTAACTCAATTTTCTAGAGATGAAGGCCAGTGCAGAATGGTCGATGAATATGGAACAATTTTGTCATTGCAATCAAACGTCAAATGTTTCACCAATTTCACGTGTTTGCAGTAAACAACGTTCGTAAATGTTGTATTTTACAATTCTACATCAACGGAACAATAGGAAGTAATCTAAACCAATACCTATAACAAGTACATATATGTTGTTTTATATAACATATCTGATTAGAGTGTTTCCACAACCAGTTCCAGGGGTAAAAGCAAACATCATGCGACTATGAAAAACCCCGACAATAGCCTGGCTGAAGTTTAAAACAGAGCCTTATAATCATTAATTTCCATCAGAAATTATTCCTTTTCAATAATAAACCAATGGAATATAAATATGGACGTGCCGGAATCAGTACTGGGAATCCAGACGCGGATATGACTGTCATTGTATGCGTATAATACACCGCCCCATGATGTATTCATGGATGTCATTGATGACGTCATCACATATCCTGCAATAAAACACACAGTAGTACAATAAAAATCGATGAAAATAAAGAGTAAAAGACAAATATTCCTGGCAATTATACCTTCTTTATCATATGAATGTAAAATTTCTAGAGTCATACTTTCTTAAACAGAATATCAATGAAGTAGTTTAAAATTTGCTTTACTTAATGCAGACACATGGGTGAAGCTATAAGTAAAGCGCACATTTGAGGTTCTGTTGTAAATATCGATTTTTACATAAACTTTCAATAAAGATATTTTTTTGGAAAGCTGTTCATAAGGGATTTTTTTTTATTCACATGAAATGTCCTTCCAAATTTGGCTTAAGTTCTAGAAAATTACATAAATTGTTAACGCAAGATTAATATAACAGTCAAACGGTAGCTACCAACAAAACCGAAATCAGTTCTGTCCTTGTGGAAATATAATCCCTCGAGTAATATTCTTATCCAATAACGCAATAATCGTCAGTGATCCCCATGTAAAATTGAAAATTGAAACTCCTCCGAAAAGGAGCATTCATAAAAGTCGGAGACAAAGTATGAGAAATTACGACAGACAATAACTACTTCAGTTTAAGCCCATTCCTTTCAGTAACAAACATATCCATCTTAAAACCTTTAGGTACTTGCAGTGCGTTCGCTAATACATGTTACCACTATTTTTATTTTCTTGACAATTCCCATCTCCCACTGTACACGTTAATGACGTACCTACTCCATCCGACACCCATTTAGAACTGCCGTGCCTGACTTGGACCGTCACATACTCTGGAACTGTGCCCAGCCCATGGGCGAGCTCCAAGAACGACCGTGGCCCTGAGGGTTCACATAACAAACAACAACAAATGTTTTACTTATATACTTCTTAAGAGTTAAGCAGGAGCAAAATCAAGCCATTTACAAGTATTGAATATAAAAATGGAAAAGACCATCTATTTATTAAATAATGTTGACAGATAATTTCGAGTTATATATACTCTCTGGTATGATACTAGTTCCCCACGATTAAAACTTAGATAGTTCCTGTTGTAAACTTTGTACCTGGACCACCCTGTACTTGTATAGGAACTGTTGTGACGTAGTCGGGACAAGGGAAGTCCATTGGCGACCAGACACGCACGCGTACTTTCGCCCTGTTCTCCTTTATCCTGACGGGGCCGGACCAAGTATTTCCACCTGCATTGGACAAATTCATTATATTGTTTACATCATCATTATTTCATTATCAGCTTTTTAAAATAAATTAAATATGGAAGTCACTAGTGTTATATGTTATGTCGATACTCCAGACATTTCTATTAACTGAAGCATGTTATTTTAATAATTTTGTTATTAAAGTGTCAAAATAGTGATTGCATGGTTACTTTTTAAATCATTCGCAACTAGTGTCAGTGATGCAGTGGACAGAACCAACAATTGTCGTACCTGTGTAGATAGTTGATCCGTTAGAGAATCCGTCCCTCCTGTTAGGTACGTACACCTTCACCACCGCATCGTCGTACTTGTACACAACCCCTCCGTAAGGGTCGCTCTCGTCGTCGTCCCGTTGGGCAGAACCAGAACCTGGAAATATAGACTGAATGTCGGCTTCCGGTGTCACCTGTACGTCGACCTTGACAGGGGTAACTTGAAGTTCGTGCTCAAACATTGCTTCTGACTGGGAGGTCTGTGCTTCCAGAACAGTTGTACTGCTGACGTAGGTCGGTTTTTTATAACAGGACCCACAGTTAGACGGCAGACCTGGGCGTAAAGGAGAGAACAACCTTTCAGTTTTGGTGTCAACGAATCATGGGAAACCTCCCACTACCTGTTCAGGAACAGTGCCAATGTACATGATTCGTGGAGATGGTTTAGAAAGGAGTTAAACCTATGCTGAAAGATTGACTATTATGAAAACCCTTATTAGGGATCGGAGTAGTTTATAATATCTCATACAGTTTAAAACAATCTGGCTGATAGTTATTAATTTCCGATGGCCAAAAAATACTGCCCTAATCCACCAGTCGTCCTTTACTTTAAAGACATTGTAGGTAGCTAGCTCCAAGTGGTGGTACCCGGTATGTATCTGGTATTAATACCATTACACATATATTGTTGACATTTACGCTGACATAGGTATACAATCTCTGTCGTCCCTGGAACGCGAGGTTAAGTCATGTGACCTCTCATTCCTCTCACTGTAACATCGCCCCCCTACCCTCGGATTGATCTCGTTAGACATGTCAGACGTCTCTAGACCTCTTGGGATTATCTAAATAAACGGGCCTTATAGATAATCACAGTTAAATTTCACTTTTGAAAGCAATGGAAATGATTTGAGATTTACGTTGTCAATCATGTAGACAAAATTCCCTCGTCCTATGATCTTCAAACATCGATCTTGAATTCTGTTGGAATCATACTATTTTTAGAGGGACGTTTGATGTTTTAAACAACGTTAGTTTATAGGTGTCGAACGTGGAACTATTGCTATTTCTTAGCCTTTAAATAAGTGGACGAGGCATGTTAATTAACTCTCGACTTTGGATGTCCTAATTACTGCGGCATCTTTACATATTGCCATACACATATCAAAAACAACGACCTTCATTTCATTTTTTATTTCCGGGTTTTCCCCCACTCAAACTACTTAATTTCTAATCCTCCTAATAAACATTGCAGAAAAAGTAGTTTTTAATAGTCAATTTTAAAATTTATTAGTTTAATTAAGAAGTAACATTTCATGTTGACAATGCAGGAAGAAGCTTCAGTCACGTGATTAGCCTCTTGTATCAACAATTCACTAGGAGAGTCAACCACATTGTGACGTAAAATAAACATTATAAATAACAATTTATTGACATTATCGGTAATTATATAAAAAGTGCTATGTTAGTGATTTTGCCGAGCGTCCTTACAAGGAATGCGGGGCCTTTGTACTCGGAGGCACAGAGGCTTTCGCATCCAACACACCGGTAACAATAAGTAAATTAACAAAAAGATGGTATATCAATATAGTATTAATAATACCAGCAAGCATCCTACTTGATAATGTATTTTGTTCGAGTATTGGTAGGGTGGGCTGAGTTGTGTGTTTGTGAGTACGAACCCAATGTTCATAAACCACAACTAAACGAAAAGGTATAGGCCTATCAATTTGATATAGGTAAATGCATACACAGCAATACGATATTGCTAGGGAAATAACGTGTTTAAATATTGAAGCCTTTAAATAATTAAAGGAAGTTCCGTAACCTACCCGAGCATTGTGTGTCGTCTATTCGCTACCGACTACCTATAGATTTATCGATCTCCGTTATCAATCCCCATGCTGTGTCAGTGATCTTAGTTAGTCAGTAGTATATTTTACATACCTCGTACTTGACGTAGATCACCATGTCCCCGTCGTGATATGAATTCAATTAATAACACAAACTGTCTATCGATAGCGTTTGATATTGAGGATGAATAAGGTTATTTTGATCTATAAATACGGTTTTTAAACTTCAATTTGACAAACCTGATGATTATTTATTTGATTAAATCTCTGTTTGACATATGTAAAGTACTTGAGGTATGATATATAGTCAGGACCTTCCGTAATCAGTCTGAGGGGGGTCCTAGATTACTCGACCACAATATTATACTTCTTAACGTTCAGGAGCTAAAATAAAAGCTCTATATAAACAGTATTAAGAAATGACGCTATAAAAAAATTCTGATTCATACATTACAGTTATTACTTTTGTTAAAGTTTTCATCAAGGATGGGGCACGGTAGCCACCTTGTTTTGACTGTTTGCCTAAAAAATTACCCGAATGTATGTGCCAAAAGTTATTTTCCTGCAATTTTCATTTTGGAACCACACTACCTATCTTTTATAGGTTTATCAATGTGTGTGTTTTAACAGTGTCATAGATTTGCTTGCTTGTTGTGTTTTATATAATGTTACCTCCGTTTTTATTTGTTATATAGTCGGTTGTAAAAGCCTTCCATAGGCTTGTATTGCCTTGTTTAACCATGTACCGACTTCTAAATACAACTAACTTGAACGTTCTGTGCTTAGTTTGACATAACTGGCCTCGTTTATCAGGACGCAGTTGTTCATGTCTCCTATCGAAGACTTTCTGTAAGTGTATCTACAACGGTTCAAATATATTCTTTAGGATGCAGGTTAATTTAATACCTTTCTCACATAATCAACAGTGCTGTTGAGATCACATTTCCTGCATCATAAAAACTGATAAGGGTCTATTAATGTTTACCCGTGTATCGCAAAATATTCACAATGAAAGAATAGAGTAAAATGTTAAGATGAGAATGAATTATATTAGATACATTTCTGTATTGGGGAAAATATGAAATATGCAAGTCATTGTAGCAATATGGGTAAAACTTATTTTAACTGCAAAAACAATTGTATCGTAATCTCTACGTGGTAATGTTTGTGCTATCTACATGGAATCCATGTTCTACCAAGTTAAACCATCTTTCCTTGAGCATGTTAAAATGGTCAAGAACAGCGTTTTCTGAAGTGCGCTTGGGTAAGAGTATGCGCCTATGAAAATGTTAATAGTACCTCGTTCAACGATACACCTCCATGGAACAGAAGGTATAGCCTCGTCATATTTAACAGTATATGTAGGAAGCGCTTTATAGCACGTTTTCTCTATAATCTTGAAGGTACGAGTATAAATAGATAGGTCTGCTGTAGCCCACCGCTGGGCGAAGTTGGAAGGGTTAATATGACTCTATCCTCGATATCCAGGGGTTACGCTCACTATGTCACAGCAAAAATGAAGGCACGCGGCTAGCTATTTGATTGTTGTCAGTTAAAAAACCTGACCAATCTATAGTCTGATACTTGTCCTTTACAAAGGAGCAACGCCCGACTTCAAAGCCATTACGCGACCGCGAGATTCTTTTGATGTACATCAAAGGACCAAACTAGTCTTCTCGTCTCAACCCCAAGGTGTTGCACACTGAACCTTCAATTTTGCTATGACATAGACAGCGAAAGTGAGCGTAACCCCTGGATACCGAGGATGATATGACCTGTCCCCACTACCACTCCAATTCCTCATTGAACCGCTACAGTAACCTGTTGCATCACAAAACCTTTCTGCTAGCGAGTTCTATCCTGCCAGTCATAACCCCGGGGTTTCTATCCTCTCTAGTAACGTATTCCTTAGTCTTACTTGTAACTAATATTGCTGCACGATCAGTTTACTTACACGTGTAATATCAGAGCGGCCCAGTTACCGTAACAAATTAAACGTTTTACGAAGAGATTATATGGGGATTAAACATATGATGAAATATTGACTTGTTGGTGATCGGAGCAGATTTACAGATTGATTATTACCTAAAGTACGAGACAGACATCTGGCGGACATTTGACAAAAGCCAGCTATAGTCCTGATTAACCACCGGCGGTTTTCTTGATCGACTCGGTATATCTCCGCCTAGGGTATTCCGTCTCAGGTACGGATAAATAAATAAATACGGATTAAGTCATGTGACCTCTCATTCCTCTCACTGTAACATCGCCCCCCTACCCTCGGATTGATCTCGTTAGACATGTCAGACGTCTCTAGACCTCTTGGGATTATCTAAATATACATTTCACTTTTGAAAACATTGGAAATGATTTGAGATTAACGTTGTCAATTATGTAGAAGATATTTCAATGTCATATTATCCAAAATCACCGACCCTGAATTGCATTTTCAAATACATTCTATTTCCGACTTTGAGGGCGTTTGACGATTTTGAACAATGTCGGTTTCCAGTATATGATAAATATTATAAGGAAGTTCCGTAATCTACCCGAGCTTATATTCGCTAATGAATATCTAAAGATGTATTGATTTCCTGTATCAATCCTCATGCATTGTCAAATATCCAAGGTAGTCACTATAATATATTTAAATAACGTGTAGGTGACATAGATTTCAATATCATAGGTTTCCCCCACTTGATAGGAATTCACTTAATAACACGAACTGTCGTTTGGTAGTGTTTGATGTTGACGACGGGTAATGATATGCCATTCCCTGTATGATTATTTATTCGAGTGAATCTCTGTTTGACACATATACGGTACTTGAGGTATGATATATTAAGAAAACTGCCTATACTTTATTACCTCAGGGAGGTCGTAGGATCACCATTCACACCATAGTACACTTTTGAACCAATCAACTGTTAAGGGGGAAGACGAATTTTAAGTTTTTTAACTGTCTAATTCCATTAGTATTTTTGCAAATAAAATATATTTAAATCAAGGCGAAAAATCCTCACGTACTTTACAATTGATAAATGAACGAAATAGTCAGAGGGTGCAACAAAATGTTGTTTTTTTTATCTTCCTTCATCTTTGAACAAAATCTTTCTTTGTATTTTTAGTGATTATTTTACGTGACATTGTGGTTGAATCTGCTGGTGGACCCTTGTAGCTGGAAATTATTATAGCACGGTTGACAAAAACTATTTGTTTAAGAATAAATCATCTGCTGTAGCAAAACCTTGTAAGTTCATGCACACCTCCCCCATAGCTGTATTTCTACATATGTTCCGTAACACTTAAATAATGGATTTTCATTCATTTGACCTTTATTATCAATGTTGAGTTCTAAATGACGAAATGAATATATAGTGCAGCAAAATATTTGCTTTCTTTGCTCAGTGTTTTCTTACCAAGACGTTAAGTTTGCAAACTGGAAATAGTAACTTAACATTGACCTCGTTAACACACAACAAACGTCACAAACACAGTAACTGAGCCGATACAAAGTTATCGTTTGTCGTTGATTTCTAATTCTGTAGATCTTGTTTGGGCTTTTGGTCCTAAATTATTTTGATATATTAACAACACAATACTATTCATTTATCTTAAAAGATCTAGAAATTATTCTTCGTTTTGAGTATCAATTTCGATTTCTTTTTTGTGTGCATTGGTGTTGTGGTATATGTCTTTCGATAGCCACTATTGTAAAAATGAGCTTCACAAAAACCAAAAGTTCGACCGTCTACAAACAATACCCACTTAATTCACAATGATCAAAACTTTTTGACCCAACTTAGATAATCACCTGATATACACAGATAGGAGACACTTATTTGTAGATGCAGAAATCATAACAAAGTAAGTTATTTAGTGCATCATATATATAATATAAATACTTTTATAGAGTAGCCAGTTTACAAGTTTTAGCTCCACAGATAACTTCTGCTAGAATTCTAGTTACAAGTAAAGGCTACGGCCAGCCGCACGGACTGATAATTAACCAGAAGTGTCAACAATGTTTTAACGTAAATAATCATTAGATTTACGGAGAAATGAAGCACCTTGATAATAGATGCCGAAAGCAAAGTAAATATTTCACTGCACCAAAAAGTCATTTCGTCCATTTTGTACTCGTCAGTTCATCAGTTAAATTTAAAGACAAAGGAAGTGTTTCAAAACATATGTTTGATACAATGAAAATAGTAAGGTGTCACTCAGTCATAGCCTGACAAAGGGACCAGTCGGTCTTAGCTTGACAAAGGGACCAGTCGGCCTCGAAACGTTGCGACACGTTTAATACCTACATTGTTTGTGTAGAAAGTACAACTTTGATATCACATATTTCCAAGCTGATGCATCTTATTAAAGATGTGTCTTTAAAACGTTTCATAATGCTGCAAAATATCTGTACGTGCAAAGTTGTTTGTAATTACTGCATGCTGTGTTGTTTTTTTCCCCTTGTCTGTGTGTGTATAAACCTTGCTATATGCCTGTTGTTTTCTGCATGTTGTCTTATATATATCCTGTTTGTATACCTTTGTTTGTTGTAATGATAGCTCTACAGAGCTAAGGTTCCCATTACAACATATATGACTCTAAATAAAAATTCTTCTATCTTGTATCTTGTGTCTTGTATTGATTTATACAGTTGTATTGACTGTTAATATTGGGGAATACTTTGATCTTCCTCACATAACCATTGAGGAACAAAACGGGATGTTATTACAAAACCATTAAGAACAAATCGGGTCGTCCTCACAAAAACTATTAAGAACAAATCGGGTCGTCCTCACAAAAACTATTAAGAACAAATCAGGACGTCCTCATAAAACCACTGAGGAACAAATCGGGTCGTCCTCATAAAACCACTGAGGAACAAATCGGGTCGTCCTCATAAAACCACTGAGGAACAAATCTGGTCGTCCTCATAAAACCACCGAGGAACAAATCGGGTCGTCCTCATAAAACCACTGAGGAACAAATCGGGTCGTCCTCATAAAACCACTGAGGAACAAATCGGGTCTTCTTAACAAAATCATCGAGGAAAACACCCGGACGTCCTCACACAACCATTGAGGAACAAATCAGGACGTCCTCACAAAACCATAGAGGAACAAACCCTGAAGCCCTCACATACCATTGAGGA
The DNA here is from genome assembly GCF_002113885.1 of Mizuhopecten yessoensis. Taxonomy (NCBI): domain Eukaryota; kingdom Metazoa; phylum Mollusca; class Bivalvia; order Pectinida; family Pectinidae; genus Mizuhopecten; species Mizuhopecten yessoensis. Next base: position 19,326 of record NW_018408415.1, on the reverse strand, counting down.
GCAAACCCGGACGTCTTGTTGAGGAACACGCCGAGACGTTCTCACATAACTTTTGAAGAAAAACCGGGACGCTTTCACGAAAACATTCAGAAATAAATCGGGACGTCTTCTCAAAATCATTTAGAAAAAATCGGGACGTTCTCACAAAACCATTAAGAACAAATTGGTTCGTTCTCAAAAAACATTCAGAAACAGGTCGATTTTTATGTGTAATATAATATTTAGGCGTGTATACCGACGTCTTTTCGGCAATCAGGACAAAATTCTCACAGATTCGAATAAACGTACTGATTCCTCATTAAAAGTTATATGACGAAAAGTAAACAACCATAAATTATAACACAAAATATAGTATAGAATTTACTCTTTGTCGTTAACAAATATCTCAAATTAAAATGCATTGAAATATTGCCAAAGTACGATTAATCACACAGAGGTTAATTAACTCAAACAGGGTTGATACATTTTATTGTGTCATCTTTGTTATAACATAATTTGTCGAGCGGCCCTAACAATTATTGATACGAAACTGATGACACTATTTATCTGGATGATGCTGGGGTATGTCGTAGATGATTCAGGTCAAATGTATTCACACCTGTTTACAGATAATAGTAACGAGCGGCGCTATGTCATCGAAGCATACGAGACACGTATACAGATACGTTAGGAACATACAGCGATTGAGACACGTATACAGATACGTTAAGGAACATACAGCGATTGAGACACGTACACAGATACGTTAAGGAACATACAGCGATTGAGACACGTATACAGATACGTTAGGCAACATACAGCGATTGAGACACGTATACAGATACGTTAAGGAACATACAGCGATTGTGAGACAATGCTGTAATCAATAAAAACTGGACAGGTCTGTGTTATAGTTTTCCAAACAGTCGAGACTGATGTTTATTCCTCCTTAATATATATTGATTATATTTCAATAACCACATGTAATGCAATTGTTACCTTACTACATGTATCAGGTAGATTTCGGAGGAACGTTGCACATGCATGTATTTTTGGGCGCGTGCGTGGTCTGTTGGTAAGAAAAGCGAAGTTGTTGACAAATGAGTAATGTCTGTCTATCCCCGACTAACTTTAAATTGAACGTTTTTTCCATCAAAATTATTATTCAAAATTAGAAGCAATGCCACTGTTGATAGTTTCTGACCTGGTCTTTTACTTAAAATTTGAAATAGTTATTAACCACTGTATTACCAAATACTCAGCCTCGTTATTAACCACTGTATTACCAAATACTCAGCCTCGTTATCAACCACTATATTACCATATACCCAGCCTCGTTATTAACCACTGTATTACCAAATACTCAGCCTCGTTATCAACCACTGTATTACCATATACCCAGCCTCGTAATTAACCACTGTTTTACCAAATTCTCGGCCTCGTTATTAACCACTGTATTACCAAATACTCAGCCTCGTTATCAACCACTGTATTACCATATACTCAGCCTCGTTATTAACCACTGTATTACCAAATACTCAGCCTCGTTATCAACCACTGTATTACCATATACTCAGCCTCGTTATTAACCACTGTATTACCAAATACTCAGCCTCGTTATTAACCACTGTATTACCAAATACTCAGCCTCGTTATTAACCACTGTATTACCAAATACTCAGCCTCGTTATTAACCACTGTATTACCAAATACTCAGCCTCGTTATTAACCACTGTATTACCAAATACTCAGCCTCGTTATTAACCACTGTATTACCAAATACTCAGCCTCGTTATTAACCACTGTATTACCAAATACTCAGCCTCGTTATTAACCACTGTATTACCAAATACTCAGCCTCGTTATTAACCACTGTATTACCAAATACTCAGCCTCGTTATTAACCACTGTATTACCAAATACTCAGCCTCGTTATTAACCACTGTATTACCAAATACTCAGCCTCGTTATTAACCACTGTATTACCAAATACTCAGCCTCGTTATTAACCACTGTATTACCAAATACTCAGCCTCGTTATTAACCACTGTATTACCAAATACTCAGCCTCGTTATTAACCACTGTATTACCAAATACTCAGCCTCGTTATTAACCACTGTATTACCAAATACTCAGCCTCGTTATTAACCACTGTATTACCAAATACTCAGCCTCGTTATTAACCACTGTATTACCAAATACTCAGCCTCGTTATTAACCACTGTATTACCAAATACTCAGCCTCGTTATTAACCACTGTATTACCAAATACTCAGCCTCGTTATTAACCACTGTATTACCAAATACTCAGCCTCGTTATTAACCACTGTATTACCAAATACTCAGCCTCGTTATTAACCACTGTATTACCAAATACTCAGCCTCGTTATTAACCACTGTATTACCAAATACTCAGCCTCGTTATTAACCACTGTATTACCAAATACTCAGCCTCGTTATTAACCACTGTATTACCAAATACTCAGCCTCGTTATTAACCACTGTATTACCAAATACTCAGCCTCGTTATTAACCACTGTATTACCAAATACTCAGCCTCGTTATTAACCACTGTATTACCAAATACTCAGCCTCGTTATTAACCACTGTATTACCAAATACTCAGCCTCGTTATTAACCACTGTATTACCAAATACTCAGCCTCGTTATTAACCACTGTATTACCAAATACTCAGCCTCGTTATTAACCACTGTATTACCAAATACTCAGCCTCGTTATTAACCACTGTATTACCAAATACTCAGCCTCGTTATTAACCACTGTATTACCAAATACTCAGCCTCGTTATTAACCACTGTATTACCAAATACTCAGCCTCGTTATTAACCACTGTATTACCAAATACTCAGCCTCGTTATTAACCACTGTATTACCAAATACTCAGCCTCGTTATTAACCACTGTATTACCAAATACTCAGCCTCGTTATTAACCACTGTATTACCAAATACTCAGCCTCGTTATTAACCACTGTATTACCAAATACTCAGCCTCGTTATTAACCACTGTATTACCAAATACTCAGCCTCGTTATTAACCACTGTATTACCAAATACTCAGCCTCGTTATTAACCACTGTATTACCAAATACTCAGCCTCGTTATTAACCACTGTATTACCAAATACTCAGCCTCGTTATTAACCACTGTATTACCAAATACTCAGCCTCGTTATTAACCACTGTATTACCAAATACTCAGCCTCGTTATTAACCACTGTATTACCAAATACCCAGCCTCGTTATTAACCACTGTATCACCGTATACCCAGCCTCGTTATTAACCACTGTATTATCAAATACTCAGCCTCGTTTTTAATAACCACTGTATTACCAAATACTCAGCCTCGTTATTAACCACTGTATCACCATATACCAAGCCTCGTTATTAACCACTGTATTACCAAATACCCAGCCTCGTTATTAACCTTTGTATCACCGTATACCCAGCCTCGTAATTGACCACTGTATTACCAAATACTCATCCTCGTAATATAAAATAGTTATTAACCACTGTATTACCAAATACTCAGCCTCGTTTTTATCCCTTGTCATTATTACTGGTAATGTTAAGCAAAACAACAAAAGATTTCATCATGGCAAGAACAAATATCACCAAATTCATTACAGAGAAAAGAAATTAGAACACTGTTTTAATAACAAACTTAGAACATGACGTCTAGAGAAAATTATAATAGAGATACTTAAAAATGATCAAACGAATCGTTAATAAAACAGTTTTATAAATACATGTATACTGAATGCACGTGGTTGTGTAAATTGTCATTAACATCGTTGTAAAATGCATTAAATGTTGTATTATTCATTTGCCTGTTTAATATACCAAACTGCAATGAGAAATAATCCTGTTTTCTATATTACACCGCTGAATTAAATTTGTTCACCCGTTAATTGGTTTTATACGTTCTAACATATCATTTGCAATGAAAGTGTTTGTTCAAATGTAAAATCGGATCATTAAAATAAATAGAAAAAATCATCTAAAATGGAAAATGTTTTTAAAATCATTATCAAGCAACATAATTACATCTTACCTGCGTTTATATGCAGCAGGTTCAAAGCCATCACAAGTACAAGCATTACTCTGGAAGTCATGATACCGGTTTGTCTGTAGTCGGAGGACCTGTAAGCCCCTTTGTTTTTTCACTCTACCGAGCAAATTTGAGTTAGTTAGACTTATATTACCCCACTGCACATATTGTTTTTTGGATGCGTGCGATTATCAATACTTATACATTACAATGGGAATTTTTTAGTGGCTAGTCTGCTGTTATAAAGATAACGTCGGGAAGGCGGCCTGACATAAGCCATGGTACGTGTGCGTCGTTAGTGTGCGTCACGTGTATTTCTAATATACAATCCAGTAGTATCAGCCGATCCCTCATCGCTAATGAGACAATGGTCAAATTTTGACTAATCCTTTCACATACAGATATATTTACTCAATTTTATAGTTAAACAGACATTACTTAAAATTTTATTCTGCAATTTTCGTATCAAACATTGTGTCGATAGAATAGTTCCTTTTGAATACATTTTCTTTTAACTTGTAATTTAACGTCAATCTCTTAACCCGTATATATATATAATTATTCACTTGTATTCAGCTACTTGCTGAGTTGTGTTCAATGAGATAATCGCCAGTGGAGGTTCGTTTCTTCTTGTGACATAAACAATTAAACTGTAAAAGAGTATATACAATATGTTTTAAATTATTCTCTTCACCCTTTGCACTGAAAATGCAATCGGAAACTTATTATTTCATATTTAATCAAGTCTGCATCGCTTACATGTTATACTATTCTTCTTTTATCAAACTAATAATCATACTGTATTCACCTCGCAGTTAACGCCCATGTTAATTGCAATCTAACCAAGGTAAGTATACTGTATGCAATATCATTCTTGTTGCTGAGCCTTTGGAATACAATGAGGTCGCCATCATCAGAGGTAAGTATACTGTTACAATATCATCCTTATTGCTGAGCCTTTGGAATACAATGAGGTCGCCATCATCAAAGGTAAGCACATGTAATCCCCCTCCAAGTGAATATCATTCAGGTACAGTAAAATATCCTTTTACCACGTCTAGATTTATTAAAAACCTGTCAAACTCACGATCAGTATTGTTCCGCTGAACTTACCATGGGGTAGACTTGATAACCCGTTTTTCAATCTGTCAAGTATTGACGTCATGTGGTGACGAGTGATGTTCATATATTGATGCTTTGGATTGATATAAACATACGCTAGTCCAGTAGAGAAAGCAGACGGCTACAGAGAGGGAAGCTTGAGTGAAGTTTAGACAACAAATTGAAGGTCTTTCTTCAAGGCATTTTGTTTTACGATGTTGACTTTCACCGGCCATACAAATATAACGCTGAGCTTGATCACGGCTACACCAAGGCAGAAGTCTCGATGCATTTTATACAATACATCAAGAAAAATATGAAAAATATATACTCTTTCTCATAAAAAGCAAGGTTAAACATGCAAAATAGGACCACTGCCAACATCGTCATACGTGGTAAAAACGCACAACATGTTGTGGCAGGAAGATACAGGCATCTCGTGACAAATGTTTGTACGCACAGAAGAACAGCCTAATATCAATTGATCTTTATCTAAGCCACCTCGCATATATAATAATAGCATGGACACTGAGATAGATATAAACAAATTTAATTACATTTTACTTGGTTACTTCGTAGAATAAATGTAACCAACATGTGTGCATATCATGGCGCGGCTGCATTTTAGGCTCATTGCACAGACGTCATGCACATACCACACAGACGTCATGTACATACCACACAGACGTCATGTACCACACAGACGTCATGTACATACCACCCTTTATTTATTCATTTATATGCACATTTAGATGATCATCTTGTTTAATGTATAATGGTGATTGTAAGCCTTTTTTGTTTAACAACTATAACTAATACTATTATCCATATGTTGTAAAGCGCTTTAGAGTAATCTTACAAATTATATGGGGCGCTATATAAATGTTGTACATTATAATTATTGCAATATATAATCTGCGATGTGGTCATCCAAAATTGTGATTATTTCAAGACAGCACATCATCTATATATCTAAAAGATGAAATTCAAGGACTTGGCAAGGATTTTGCTGCCAGATCTATTGACATTTTCAAAAAAGTCCACCTTATATGAAAACAAGCACAAGAGGCCAGAGGATGGGCACAGCTTGTTACCAAAGGAATGCCTTTAGTCTGATGGAAAATCTTGCAAACGAACTTTCCAATATAATACCAATGTGAAACTCAATCGTGTTCATAAGTCCATCCTTAGTGTATTTCATTTTGTCCTCTGTTTTGTTTCTATTCGCCTCATGAGCACGGTCTCAAAATTTAACTAGACCTTGTTTATTGAGGTAAGGTCATTTAAAGATGTATACATACACATTTTACCATATGTCACCTTAAAAGTGAGACAAGGTCATTCACAGGAACACAGTTGATAGCTCTTCGTCTGAGCATGCTACTGGAAAAATTCAGAAGTTGTTTGAAAGTTTCAAAACATTCGACTCCTGTGATTTTGTATATCGATGGTCATTCACTCATTCCAGCATGTTACTTGCCAGATCACCCTGGGCCTTCTGGTTATTCAGAAGAAGTCGTTTAAAGACTTCATCATACTTGACCCCTGTGACCTTGAATACGGGTGAAAATGATTCATCTGGACATACTTGGGAGCCATTTTATCCTAGCATATTAATGGGCAAATATCATTATCCTTATAATTTAAGACAAACGACGCGTGCGATCTTGAATATGATTGAAGGTTATTAATTTGAATACACTTGGTAACCCTTCATACCATCATACTACTGGCCAAATATCACCACCCAGGCCATTTTGATTATTCAGAAGAAGGCGTTAACATTGTCTTTAACGAAATAATTTTAATAAATATTTTATCAACGCGGACAATAAATGTACACAACACAATTAATTGTAGTAAACAAATCACCGACAATAACTCATTCTCCCTACATTGATTTCTTGTTACACCAACAATAAATACAAATATAAATCTTCCATCTCAAAACAAATTGTATAAATCAGATTCAGAGTAAGTACAATAATAAAATATGCCTCCTAAAGCAATCATCAATCTAATAGATATAATCGATGTGATACGTGGAATGTGTGATATACATGCATACATTGCTGTTTAAATATCCGAGACTGTTCAAGGCGTTATTCCAGGACCGCAGAGACTTATCCGATTCACAATAAGCACCGAGGATTGATCACTGTATATGTTTTTATATGTTATCAAACCATGAAAGTCGACAGAAACTCTCATCCTTTTGAAGTGGTATTGATACCACCTGATAATAACAGCTGGTTACTGAGAAAGCTTACTTTCTATCATGCACACGTCTTGTTTTGAGGCTGTAGCTAGTAGTGATTGCATAAGAACGAATAAACCCACAAATTAATGTAACCACGAGTAGATATGTGGCTCCAGGTAATAAACCAATTCTACCGACAGATAAAGATGTACAATGTACTTGGGTTATTCATTACACATCGACAAATGTTCTTAATAATAATGACAAAAGTGTGGCAAAAACGACGTTGGGTACAGATTAACGACGTCGGGTACAGATTAACGACATCGAGTACATTTTAACGACATCGGGTACAGATTAACGACGTCAGGTACAGATTAACGACGTCAGGTACAGATTAACGACATCGGGTACAGATTAACAACGTCAGGTACAAATTAACGACGTCAGGTACAGATTAACGACGTCAGGTACAGATTAACGACATCGGGTACAGATCAACGACATCAGGTACAGATTAACGACGTCAGGTACAGATTAACGACATCGGGTACAGATTAACGACGTCAGGTACAGATTAACAACATCGGGTACAGATTAACGACGTCAGGAACAGATGAACGACGGCCTACTGATTAATACTGTTCTGTGTGTGAGCTACGGAATGTAATATTCTATATCACATTCTTTATCTCATTTAAAGGTGCCCTATCATATGGGCTGAAACATTCATGCCACGAAATGATAGACCTGATTATGGAATATATTGCATTAAAATTATGAAGTATCACAGAGTCTGTATAATAAATCACAAGTGATATATCACAGCGTTTAATGTGCATCATCTAGACTTAGGGTAATTGTTATTCCTTAGTGATATGTTCAATGTTCTCCTAACTGGCAAGTCTTTACAGGTAAGCTGCACATTAAAACAGCACACTTATCACAATTTGGATCCTTTAAGATTTGTTTCTGGTAGGAAGGACTTCTCCCCAGATGGTCTAACGTATAAATCCTGCTTCATTCGTTGTAACATCTCCCTGTCGATCCCATTAGGTCCAAGCGCCTCTAGTGCCATCTGTTTAGCTTTTGGTATCAATTCCGATAACTCGGTCATTGCATCAACAAGAAAGAGTTCTTTGGCCTCATTAGCGGTAGCACGTTTACCGAATAGCACAGCCTCCCGTATAGATTCCATAGCCAATACCTTTTTACTTAAAAAACAACAGACTAAATCAATGTTTCAAAATTTATTGATTAAATATATACAGCAGTTTAAGTAATAAAGTAAATGACCATGTACGTTACATAAACAATGTCTCGCAGCATAGCAAGGTCCATGTACGCTAACTTGAGACGGTCTATCATTACAACAAATAACGGTTGTTTACCTGTGACAATTTATCATTTCAATAAAGGTTGTTTACCTGTGACAATTTATCATTTCAATAATGGTTGTTTACCTGTGATAATTTATCATAACAGCAAAGGTTGTTTACCTGTGACAATTTATCATTTCAATAAAGGTTGTTTACCTGTGACAATTTATGATTTCAATAAAGGTTGTTTACATGTGACAATTTATCATTACAGTAAGGCTGTTCACCAGAAGATCTAACATTACATTAAGTTTTGCATACCTGAGGAGGTTTAAAAACATATCACCTAAACGTAGCTTCAGATGAGTCTCGTTCCATGAAATCCAGCCTCTATCTGACCTCATCACCCGGTAGTCATGGGACATGGCCAGAAAAGCTCCACCACCAAACGCATGACCTGTAACCGAATTGTGAATACATGAATTAATAACGATCAAATCCCGAGTACATGTCAAAAACTTGTAAATATAGTCAGGATGATCCCCTAAACATACACTTGTATAGAGAGTCCGTCTTCTACGTGACATACCTTTGGTATTCCATTTCTTATCAAATATTATACGGACTATAGCATTAAGTGAATTATTACAAAAATCTCAGATTACAAATTCATCTCTTAAAAAAGAATATTGTCATCACCAGGTATGTTACGTAGCCACCTTAAAGTGATTAGTCGATGGCATCATGACAACTGTCATTACATCGATGGCGATTGGAATTTGTTTGGTTTATAGGGACAGGCTAACAACTTAGGTCATTTAATGGCAATGTTTGAAGACATTTACAGTCTATAACCATTGATGAGTACAGTACATTACCAGCAAAGAAAACACCAACTACTTGTAATAGGAGTGTTCAGTAAGGTGTGTAAATATAGTATCTTACATGAGTTTCCATTTCATATGAGATTTATAAAATGAGTCTAAGAATGTTTTGATTTAGCAAGCCTCTGGCGAGCTAAAATGTTATGGTGAAAAGGGGATGTTTGATGTCTAATCCTGAAAACCTTCTGGTGAAAAGGGGATGTTTGATGTCTAATTCTTATAACCTTATGATGAAGAAGGGATGTTTGATGGCCAATCCTTATAACCTTTTGATGAAAAGGGGATGCTTGATGTCTAATCCTTATAACCTTATGGTGAAGAGGGGATGTTTAATGTCTAATCCTGATAACCTTCTGATGAAAAGGGGATGTTTGATATCTAATCCTTATAACCTTATGATGAAGAAGGGATGTTTGATGTCTAATCCTTATAACTTTATGGTGAAAAGGGAATGCTTGATGTCTAATCCTTCTAACCTTCTGGCGAGGAGGAGATGTTTGATGTTTAATCCCTATAACCTTCTGGTGAAAAGGGGATGTTTGATGTCTAATCATTATAACCTTATGGTGAAGAGGGGAAGCTTGATGTCTAATCCTTATAACCTTCTGGTGAAAATGGGATCCTTGATGTCTTATCCTGATAACCTCATGGCAGAGAGGGGTTTCTTGATATCTAATCCTTATAACCTTCTAGTGAAAAGGGGATGCTTGATGTCTAATCCTTATAACCTTATGGTGAAGAGGGGATGTTTAATGTCTAATCCTGATAACCTTCTGATGAAAAGGGGATGTTTGATATCTAATCCTTATAACCTTATGATGAAGAAGGGATGTTTGATGTCTAATCCTTATAACCTTCTGGTGAAGAGGAGATGCTTGGTGTCTTGTCCTTATAACCCTCTGGCGAAGAGGAGATGCTTGATGTCTCATCATTATTGCCTTCTAGTGAAAAGGGGATGCTTGATGTCTAATCCTTATAACCTTCTGGTGAAAAGGATTAGACATCAAGCATCCCCTTTTCACCATAAGGTTATAAGGATTAGACATCAAGCATCCCCCTTTCACCAGAAGGTTATAAGGATTAGACATCAGGCATCCCCTTTTCACTAGAAGGCAATAATGATGTCTCATCATTATTGCCTTCTAGTGAAAAGGGGATGCTTGATGTCTAATCCTTATATCCTTCTGGTGAAAAGGGGATGCTTGATGTTTGATCCTTATAACCTTATGGTGAAAAGGGGATGCTTGATGTTTAATCCTTATAACCTTATGGTGAAGAGGAGATACTTGATGTCTAATCCTTATACCCTTCTGGTGAAAAGGGGATTCTCGATGTCTTTTCCTTATAACCTTCTGGTGAAGAGAGGATACTTGATGTCTAATCCTTATAACCTTCTGGTGAAAAGGGGATGCTTGATGTCTAATCCTTATAACCTTATGGTGAAAAGGGGATACTTGATGTCTTATCCTGATAACCTCCTGGTGAAAAGGGGATGCTTGATGTCTTATCCTTATAACCTTCTCATGAAAAGGGGATGCTTGATGTCTAATCCTTATAACCTTCTAGTGAAAAGGGGATGCTTGATGTCTAATCCTTATAACCTTATAGCGAGGAGGGGATGCTTGATGTCTATTCCTTATAACCTTCTGGTGAAAAGGGGATGCTTGATGTCTAATCGTTATAACCTTCTGGCGAGGAGGGGATGTTTGATGTTTAATCCCTATAACCTTCTGGTAAAAAGGGGATGTTTGATGTCTAATTCTTATAAACTTATGATGAAGAAGGGATGTTTGATGGCTAATCCTTATAACCTTCTGGTGAAAAGTGGATGTTTGATGTCTAATTCTTATAACCTCATGGTGAAGAGGGGATGTTTGATGTCTAATCCTGATAACCTTCTGTTGAAAAGGGGATGTTTGATATCTAATCCTTATAACCTTATCATGAAGAAGGGATGTTTGATGTCTAATCCTTATAACTTTCTGGTGAAAAGGGGATGTTTAATGTCTAATCCTAGAACCTTATGGTGAAGAGGA
>NW_018408415.1:0-1471 GCF_002113885.1 Mizuhopecten yessoensis | reverse complement strand
AACCTTCTGGTGAAAAGGGGATGCTTGATGTCTAATCCTTATAACTTATGGTGAAAAGTAGATGTGTGATTTCTAATCCTTATAACCTTCTGGTGAAGAGGAGATGCTTGATGTCTCATCATTATAACCTTCTAGTGAAAAGGGGATGCTTGATGTCTAAGCCTTATAACCTTCTGGTGAAAAGGGGATACTTGATGTCTAATCCTTATAACCTTCTGGTGAAGAGGGGATGCTTGATGTCTCATCATTATAACCTTCTAGTGAAAAGGGGATGCTTGATGTCTAATACTTATAACTTATGGTGAAAAGTAGATGTGTGATTTCTAATCATTATAACCTTCTGGTGAAGAGGAGATGCTTGATGTCTAATCATTATAACCTTCTAGTGAAAAGGGGATGCTTGATGTCTAATCCTTATAACTTATGGTGAAAAGAAGATGTGTGATTTCTAATCCTTATAACCTTCTGGTGAAAAGGGGATGTTTGATTTCTAATCCTTTTAACCTGATGGGGAAGAGGGGAAGCTTGATGTCTAATCCTTATAACCTTCTGGGGAAAAGGGGATGCTTGATGTCTTATCTTTATAACCTTATGATAAAGAGGGGATGCTTGATGTGTAATTTTTTTAACATCTGGTGAAAAGGGGGGGTTTGATGTCTAATCCTTATAACCTTCTGGCGAAAAGGGGATACTTGATGTCTAATCCTTAAAACCTTCTGGTGAAAAGGGGATGCTTGATGTCTAATCCGTATAACTTATGGTGAAAAGTAGATGTGTGATTTCTAATCCTTATAACCTTCTGGTGAAAAGGGGATCCTTGATGTCTAATCCTTATAACCTTATGGTGAAAAGGGGATACTTGATGTCTAATCCTTAAAACCTTCTGGTGAAAAGGGGATGCTTGATGGCTTATCTTTATAACCTTATGATAAAGAGGGGATGCTTAATGTGTAATTTTTTTAACATCTGGTGAAGAGGGGGTGTTTGATGTCTAATCCTTATAACCTTCTGGGGAAAAGGGGATGCTTGATGTCTTATCTTTATAACCTTATGATAAAGAGGGGATGCTTAATGTGTAATTTTTTTAACATCTGGTGAAGAGGGGGTGTTTGATGTCTAATCCTTATAACCTTCTGGCGAAAAGGGGATACTTGATGTCTAATCCTTAAAACCTTCTGGTGAAAAGGGGATGCTTGATGTCTTATCTTTATAACCTTATGATAAAGAGGGGATGCTTAATGTGTAATTTTTTTAACATCTGGTGAAAAGGGGGAGTTTGATGTCTAATCCTTATAACCTTCTGGTGAAAAGGGGATGCTTGATGTCTTATCTTTATAACCTTATGATAAAGAGGGGATGCTTGATGTGTAATTTTTTTAACATCTGGTGAAAAGGGGGTGTTTGATGTCTAATCCTTATAACCTTCTGGTGAAAAGGGGATACTTGATGTCTAATCCTTATAACCTTATGG
>NW_018408414.1:4700-9984 GCF_002113885.1 Mizuhopecten yessoensis | reverse complement strand
TCTCCTTATAATGACATGCCCTCAATATATCAACACGATAAACCATTATATGACGTGTCTCCCTCTATGCGAGGCTCCTCACCGGTGGTGTCCTTACTTACGCTTCATTGACTGTTGCTCCAGCAACACCAATTTACATGGTTAAAGCCCAGTATTTTAATCTAGCAGTAAAACAAGGCTATTTATTGGCAGCCCCAATTGATTTATTGGGGAATGGTGCTGTTTTGGAAAGCTGCATGATTCAGTCTCGCTAGGAGTGATTAGATTGTGAAAGAGAACTTTGCCATTCGATGGTGATAATGTCGGAGGACACAAAAACACCTGTTACTAGGACAATGAAAACAACTATTTCTTGTAAACTTGACTTTCTGAAGCATGAAAATTAGAATATTCTCATCTTTTACTGCGTATCTAACACTTTCCTATAAAATCTGATCTTGTTCGTACCGTAAAGGAGATATTATTGTAGGACATATAGCAGAAAACAAAATCGGCACGTTTTGTGATTATTTTGATCTGGTTTTGGTTAGTAAGAGTGCTGTCATTTGGAAGGGAAGATTCATTATCTTGTTCAGGCTGTTATTGTCATGGTGTTGTTCATTATCAGTAAGAAGGAGGCTTTCATTCTCTTATAGCCTCGTGCCATTGGCAAGGGAGAATGTATTATCTACTGTGAGCTGTCTTTGACAGGGGAGCATCAATTATCTATTGGAAATTTTTCAATGCAGATATGATGAAAAGCAAGGGAGTTTTGTTGTTAGTTTTGTATAATGGGGAAGTCTTTGTCGATGTCTTTGTTCAGATTACTTGATTTGTTCATGAGAAAAAGCTGCCGTAATTTGTGCATTCCTTTCAAATTATGAAATACTGTTTTGCTAAGAAGCTATATATAAAGAGGACCCTTCACTAAAAAACACAAATCTTCCTATTTAATAATAATAATAATTTGAGGTTCTTATATAGCTACTATTGTAAGTTTTGTATTTTTTCCAGTGTCTTATTATGAAAGGACAGTGTTTCTTGTGGCTTGCTTTAGTGTTTCTGGTGTCTCGTTATAAAAAAAATGACAGCAGTATTGCACCGCTTTTTGTATTATGTTTGGTAGCTAATAATAAAACAAGAAACAGTAATGTAAGATTTTTGCAGTATTTCTGGTAGCTTTTATTAATGACAACAATGAAGAATTGAATGATGTTCGGAGTCTCCAGCTGGCTGCCGTGAGCTTTGGCTGTTTGGAAACTCGATAAGGACGTGAAGTGATTGTTTATGATTAGTTCAACAATCGTACATGTTTCGCGTCATATTCTATTACAAATAATCTCAACAAATGACGTGAAGACACAAGTTGTCATTTAGAACTCGCATAATCGGGTTTTACTACAATATTTCTGGTAGCTTAAATTGATTGTGACGAAGGGGATTTTATTGAAATGTTGGCCACCGATACCCAGCCAGGTCTTGCCTGTACACCATAGTTATACCAACTATTGATCAGCGCATTTCACAGCAGGTTAGCGCTGGCAAACCTTACGAGCGTAAATTCCACAGACGAGCGTTAATTCCTGGGCACAGTGTGCACTGATTTAGATACTCACCTTACAGGGGGTCATCAATTTCTGTAATAGAAAAAAATATATAAACGCTTTCCGATGTATGTTATGTGTGTATAACCTTTTGCAATTTCTCATTTTTGTTTTCAATATAAACTTCAAAGTGTGTTTATACTGACAGGGAGTCTTTGACTTTGGGAGATCACAGACAAACCATGAAACGTCACGACATCTTTTTGATATAAATCTACAATGCAGTATGAAAAGTCAGCAATATCATGTGCTTAAACACTATAGAAGATACATCATCGACAACAGGACCTTTATTTATTATGTAACATTTCTGTAGGTTTCTGAAACACTTTGCAGTGGACCAAGATTAAGTTGTTTTGATAGCATGTTTACATTAGCACAAAATTTGTCCTTTATCTTTTTATACATTTAGATTGTCAACAAAAGGCTTTATCGCCTCTGAAATAAGATATTTTAATCTTTATCTGTATATGTAAAAAGCTTTTTTTTGTGTCAATTATTTTCTTAACATAATATTCTACGATTTAAAAAAAAAATGTTGAAAATTTTAAATATTTATATGTTCAAATCAAAATCCTCACAAGCTGTCAATAGAAAAATAAAATTGGAATGGAATGGGAGTTTAGGGCCGATATATTTTTTCTCAAATATTAGAAAAGTTATCCTAGTATTTATATATATATCAATGCTCAGGATGTCTGCTAGACCTCCTACTCAATAATCTCTTGGCCAATTAAGGAGCAAATTTGTGATTTATTCAAATTAACGTGTTATCCCTTAGGGTACTTGAGCTTTTTAAATCCTGACTTCAGCTGCTGTGTCTAATTCTTGGAATGTATCAGCTCTCCGGTGAATCAGTTCTGTCCATCTTCACTCCAGAGTAGCATTTCATTCACGATTGTATGTCGGCATCCTCGGTGAACATCACTTTACGATAAAATAACTGAAGTTTCATTGGTTATTTGATATATACTAGAAATATATCACACCCAATCAAAAGTGTGCTTGTATCAATAAACATTTCAAAATTGTCTCTTGTTTGCCAAAATACAAGTGATTTTTAATGAGATTTTTAATTTGATATAGCAAATAGGCAATTTAATTTATGGCTTTCTCTTGTTCTTATGTGCAAATTCCAAATACTAAAGAAATGTTTGTTTAGATTTTGAAATCTTTCAATATTAAATCAATTCCAAATTGGTCTGCAATGAAATTATGTTGCTATAGCAACTGCTGTGAAATTGCCTCAAGGTACATGTAGGCAATTAGGAATTTAGAAATAAATAAAAATTAGTTGCTTTTCCTGAAGTAAGACCGGTACCATAATGATTGTCATTTGTTTGGTTGCCATGACAACCGTAACCAAGGCCATTCTTTTTTGTTTTGTTTGGGAAGCCCCTATTTAAAAAGGATTTTCTAAACTCGCAATTGCACCTGTGATAATAAATTAATGGAAGGTCGTGCATGCTGTTCAGGAGGCCCCTTGTGTTTGATTGTTTTGAGGCCCCTCATGCAGTTGTTGACTAACCAGCATCTCTCGTCATATGTCTCGTCTGATTTGATTATCCCTCTGTGAAACACATCTCTGAGAAACCCAAAATAATTGGTGATGATAGGGGTATTAACGAGTTCAATTGTTTCTTGTTGTTTTTTACATTCCTTGCCAGTAATTTTATTATAATTCAGTGAATTTCTTTCCATGCTGTTAATGTATATTAATGTGAGCCCTTGCAGAAAAGTGGAATATATGGCCACGTCCACTAATAGGTTGTCTTCCTGCCAAATGTGTTTCGAGAGCTTTGCGACAAGTAGGAACTCCCCAGCCTGGGAGCTTGTGATCAATTATACTTTCCCAGCTGTGTGTCTTTGTGTCTGTGTTCCCATCAGTTTGTCTCGGAATTCCTATTTCCCTCTCGCAAATCAGAATGCTAATCTTGAAGAGGATTCTTTTTGTTAGCTCTGTTAAGAATTGTAGGTAAATAGTCAAGTATATTTATTTTCAAATGTCAAAGATCACCTTCACTCTGAAGAGAAGATTTAATAAATATAAGTAGTGCAGGAGTAAGGACACGCCGTTCACCAACGCTGACAGTTTTCTCTTGGTACACTAGTTTCCTCCCATATTATGCCCGCCCCTCCATCTCTATATATAATTCCAATCTGGACAACATTAATAATTGTTGTAAAAATTGAAAAAAAAATTGTCTTAAAAGTCTGTAATAATTAACATCAAACTGAAATTGCTTCTGGTCTATTATACTTGCCATCAAGTCGCTAAATGTTTTTTGCTGTCAACAGGGGATTAGTTAGATCTAGTTCCGTTAGGGTCTGTATTACATTTTGATGGCACAGACCTAATACTGTTTCATTTCCTGAGCTATTGTCCCAAGCCTTCAGAGCTGAAATCACCAAATAAGTTCCAATCTTGCTAACGGCCGATTCTTAAGCTCCCATATGAACCAAGGACCATGTAACAAAAGTATAGAGTTTATCACTCCCTCTCACACATCACACAATGTTTCACTAAGTCTTTCGTTGAATCGGATCAGTTTACATCAGAGTCATCTGTAACCTTGATAATTTGAAGTCATCGAATGACAGTTTTTTATGATAATATCGGTGATATTTCCTGATTCTTGGTCACCATTGGGCATGCATGTCTGGACTGTAATTGGTTTGCTGTCTCTAATCACATGACTGTAGCAGTCAAGGATTTCAATTATAGAGTAAGCTTTCTTAATCTGGAGAAAGACAAGATCTTAATGATTTCAAAGTTTTGTTTAAGGATAGAATTTAAAAAAATCAAGGTTTTTCTCTGGGAAATTTTCTGTCTGCGTGACCTTTCATTGATATCGATGGCTTTGCTGCAGACTGGGGGATTTAAAACACTATTTGATATTACAAAACATTAATGGTGATTGAAACTTGTGCTTTACTTGAAACACAATCTACTACACAGGCAAAGATGTTTATCTGGCTATTGATGAAAAGTCACACGTTCATCCCTACCAACCAACATAGAACAACTCCAATCAAACATAAAGACAAGTCTATTTGAGAATTTTAGGGAATTTCAAGTTCATTTTATAAACCGTGGTTCTTTGTATAATAAAATGTAACAGTGGTATTGGATGTTGAGTGTGCTGTTTGAGCCGAGTTGAACCATTTCCTATACTTCAGAGCACTACCCAATCAGATAATGCTATGTGTTACTTAATTGGATTTAAAGATCGAGTCATCAAGTGCATTGGCCATGGATTGTTCATTTGCAAAACGCAGAAGTTGTTTTTCTAAATATGCCCTTGACAAAAACATTTTTGTGCGACACATTTTATCATTTTTGTTTGGTGATGTTGGTTTATTTTAAAAATATCAATGCAAGATATCCGGAGAAAAAAAAATCAAAAGGAATTGAATATTGATATTAACAAATGTGTATCAAATACCTGTGAACTTACAGGAATACTTTGAAATTCTGTCCTTGCAAGTAATTTCTAACAGCAGGCACAGGTTGTGTAAAAAATCAGCTGCTTTTAGATGCAGCTTTCTGCGAGAAACATGACCCAGAATAGACTGAAGTCATAGAGGCAAGGAATACTTGCTCAGTATCTGTTGACCACTCCCTGTAAGAGGCGCACAGAACATGCTCTCAAAAACCCTTGTCAATTCTCTAACAAAGAGCCCTGGAACATTCCTTGTGA
>NW_018408414.1:3864-4173 GCF_002113885.1 Mizuhopecten yessoensis | reverse complement strand
GGAATACTCCAGGTCCCTGTACCATTCTCTGTGAACGAAACATGGGAAGAATCACTCAAAAAACCTTGACCATTATCTGCAAGATAAACATGGAATACTAGCTCAAAATCCATGGACCATTCTCTGCAAGGGAAACAATCACTTGAGCCCTGAAAGAGACCTGGAAATGTATTCAGTATCCCCAGACCATTCTCTATGAAAGAAACATAGAAGAACCACTCCAATAACGTGGGCCATTCCTTGTGTGAGAAACATGGAACACTAACTCAAAAATCCTGGACCATTCCTTATTGGGGAAAAATAAACACC
>NW_018408414.1:1846-2825 GCF_002113885.1 Mizuhopecten yessoensis | reverse complement strand
TAACTCAAAAATCCTGGACCATTCCTTGTGAGAGAAACATGGAATTCTAACTCAAAAATCCTGGGCCATTCCTTGTGAGAGAAACATGGAATACTAACTCACAAAATCCTGGACCATTTTCTATGAAAAAAACATTTTCTGTAAGGAAAGCACAGGATATTAACTGTAAAAAAAACCCAACACTTTGACCATTCTCTGTGAGACTCACTTGATCCCTTGAGCATTGTCTGTAAAAGAGACCTGGAAACCTACTTAATATACCCTGACCATCCCCTGTAAGATAGACCCAGATTACACACACAATAGCACTAGGCCAGTGTAGTGGTAAAGACAACAGACAGCTTCTATTAGAAACATTTGTATTACATTATGATATCTCATTGTGTAGTTTTGTTGGTGCACACAGACTAGGCTTCTGCACTATAGAGGGATTCCCACTGCTTGATGCAATAGGCACAGCCCAGCCTTCCGAAGAATGGCACAAATGTAAGATTGAGAGCTAAGATTATGTCAAGATGTTGTAATAGTTATAATGAAGTTATAAGGGGCTGGCCTTGGCCCCAAATCTGACATTATCAGGCATCTCTAGTGTCTCTGCCAATGAACCTAGGAGCCACAATGGTTTGTAGAGACTGACAAAATAGCTCCACTGGTTTCTGTAGTGTGGTGATAAAGAACATTAGGATACTTGAAGACTAGGAAGCTGATTTCAGTCATAGTGTAGACAAGGGCAGGTTTTTGTCTGTATATGTCGAACTTGTGAAGATACTGACTGCAGATCCAGATCTGTATCAGTGAGACATGTAACTAGGGCACCTTTAAGGACGTTGACAGTATATCCATGGCAACCGGTTTCTGTAACAATGATTTGTATTAGGAAGGCCAATATAGGTATTTTGTTTACAATAATAAACAAATGTATGGGCAGGATTTCACACTTCTTACTTCTGTCTCTCCATCCATAATCATACTTGCTAAA
>NW_018408414.1:0-1470 GCF_002113885.1 Mizuhopecten yessoensis | reverse complement strand
ATCTAGGGCTAACTCGCCCTATCTAGTGCTAACTCTCCCTATCTATTGCTAACTCTTCCTATCTAGGAAGGAGACTCCCGATTTTGGACCATGCAACTGAGCATTTTCATCCAGTGGATTTGCTAAACTATTCATATTTTCTAAGATCTGATGATTTCATCTGGAAAAAAAACATCTCGCAAGATGCCATTTGAAAGTGTTATTTTTCCTGTAGAGTGTAAATACACACATTTTATTTATGCTTTTATTGCTGAGTATGCATAATCTTGATCTCCTCCATGGAAATTTCAAACAGTTGGCAAGTATGCATAATTCTTCAGCAATATCAATGCCTTGATCTTCAATTACTGAAACAGCAATCACCAACCAGAAACTGAAAGTCGATGATAACAAGGTATCCAACATTACTGTATGATGTCATTAGAACTGTGATGTCATTAACCCTGCAATGGGATGTTTATGTCCCACCAAGATGGTGGACGCATGAAGCATTACCCCTGGGACACATTATACACAGGAAGCAAAGTTCTGATGTATCATGGGTTGAATTGGTGCATTCTTTTAAGGTGTATAATAACCATGATTTTAATTGGTGTAGTTAGTGCTATGATTTTCAGAGTTGTGGGATCGGTTTATAAACTAGATGTAATATGTGAAAGAATATCTATAACCATGGTAAATACTGTTCAGAATGTCCAGGAAATATAAAAAAGGTCTTTCCAGGGTGCATGCAAATGTCTATCACTGCTTGGCCTAAACCAGTGCATTTTGCATACATAGTACATTTGGTCTTCACTTTATAGGGCTTTTGGTTTGTTGATAAACAGAATCCACGTAAGAAACTGTGATGAATTACAAAGATAATGAAGGATCGTGTTTGACGTGGCTAAGGAAGCCTTACAATGGGATACAGTTTCCTTGTCATTTTGAATGAGAGAAACAGTTGTGTTAATATCAAGTGTAAATGCAGTTCTGATATATCTTGAATCAGAATATTTTTATTTTAAACTTATCTTTCCTCATCATTTCTTTTACAAGGCACTGGGTCTTTGATGACAAGTTTTGGACAGAAGGAGTGAAATCTCAAGGTAGCAGGGATATAATTCTTCTGCTTTTCGGAGAAATTCTTCAAGAGCAGAATGTGTTTCTGAAATTCAAAATGTGCTATATTGTCTGAAATGATAAAACAATGTTGGTTATGCTGGTAGGGTTAGGTAATTTTCTAGTTTTTATTTTTTGTTCCTCCTGATTTCTCAAAACCTCTATCACACCTTTGAGACAGGTTAATTCTACTGACAGAAAGGATACCTTTCTGATAGAAGGGATTATCTCCCTTGACTGTTTTATATTAATGTAGAGATGGAGTAAACTCCCTTAGCTTGCTAGTAAGAAGTGTTGGCATCGGTTGTTACGGGTAGATTTTCTAGTATGAAGGTGTCGGTTAGGTAGATTTTCCAGTATGAAGGTGTC
>NW_018408413.1:9789-12362 GCF_002113885.1 Mizuhopecten yessoensis | reverse complement strand
TGTTTCTCTAGTTCTTCTGTGATCATCTTATATAAAAAAAAAAAACTTCAAAAATTTTGAAAAATGAATATTCAACATATTGATTATTTCTAATCACATTTTCAAATGTATGACAAATGAATCATTGTATGCTTGTAAATTTGATATAAAAATGTAGCTAAATGCCAATCATGAAGTTATAACATTTTATCAATATGATTATTACCTGTACAAAACCTGTTAACCTAGATACATATGTTGTCTTTACAATTGGTAGGACACGTCTGAGTACAGGTACTACCGTGATATCCGGCTAGGCATTCTGAAGTATTATATTGGCAAAAATTACTTTAAAATAAGTATACTAGTTACTCCTGATCTAAAACTTAATTATTCTAATTTTGTTAATACTGATAACTGAAGCGAAATGCCCTAAGAAAATACATATCGGAATCTAGTTATGAACTCAAAGAAATATTTCTGAAAAGCACTAACGACATGTTGCTTTGTTTATATATCTCTGAATTACTTAAGTGTATTACTGTTTGATGCACAGGCATAGTTAATTTAACTTGTTTCACAAGTTATGTTGTGTTCTCATCTAAGGCATTGCTCATCATATCAAGTATAGCGAACATATAATGAAACGCACACAATACATAAAGCGGTATATATACAACGAATATCTGGTAAGCGTCAAATATTTATTGTAATTGTTTTGGTTCTGTCTGGCTTATAAAATCTTGCAATTTTTCCGTACAAAACTTTACAGATTAAATAGTAGATTCCCTGCGTTGACTTTGTCGCCAAACAGGATGTATACACGTTAATACAAATTCCCTTTGGAATTATCTTAATCGCAACTAAATTTCAATGTAGTGCCTTTGTTTCAAGTTTATGTGAGCAAGTGTGGTACCATTGATGGGTATTTAGTGTGAAAATATATGTCACGATTCAACTCAAGGATTCGAATACGTGAACATGATTTGTTAAGACCTGTGTTTTGACCTTTACTGATTATTTTCTCTCCAAAACGTAGCATTACTGGTACATTTCTGGTAGAGTGTATATAAAGCTAAAGTATTGTGGTATATATTTCTCGGTTTGTTTTATTTTAACACATCAATTGATTGATTTATCCCTCATTATTCTTTTTTATTTCGTAAGTACACTTACTTATAGCATCAAAGGAAGCAAGCAGAATATAACCTTCTTTTGACAAAACTCTGCGGTCAATTATATGATCACAATTGATTGCAAGAATACAGAACAAAAGCTATAGGTATCAAAACATACATGTACGACTGCTTTTTCCAAATACGTTTTCATAGTCAGCGTTTATGCAATCAGAAAACTGGACATCTCAGAGTCATTCAAAGAAGCATTTATAAGTTGCGCTAGTGAAAATACATCTGCACGGTTATAATTTCTTCCACATAGTTATTTACAAAATAGGGATATTCCTTGTGGAACACTCATGTAGAAAATTGGGGCTGACCTAGCTCCTACTTGAAAGTGTTATATCACTTTCTCTCTATCTATCATCTTGTATACTAATTAAACTAATTATCGGAACAGTCTAGAAGTAATTAACGCTAGCAAAAATTTGGAAAATACATATTTGATAGTAAATGGAACAAAAAAGTATATCCCCTTCTTAATGTTAGATTACTTACGACTACATTTTCCGGACGATTTGTCACAGACCGGATCGATACAGTTCGGGGAGCAGGCGACACAAAGAGGACCGGAATAACGGTCTTCACAGCCTAATTAAAAGTAAACATGATGTATTGATAGAGTATATCTTGAAAATGATTAACAAAGAAGGACTATATATCTTTTCTTAAAAAACTGTAGAAATATTAAAATTTAAATAATATTAACTTTTGCGTTTACTTGACAATACTTACATATGTACATAAAGGGTTAATTATTCAATTTACATGTAACGCCAGATTTGTATCCACTCTAGGGCTTTAACTTTATGCATCAAGAGCCCCCGAGCGCTAACATCCGGGCAAACAAGAGAGATATAGTTGACATAACTGATTTCGTAATTGTTGTAAAGTAAATAAACCTTATATATGATAACAATACTTATCTTATATGGTATATTATCACAAAGCTGGTTGCAGACTTTGTCACATCATGAAGAAATAATCATTAGGTAACATAAGAATGTTGTAAGACCAGTTGTATGTATTCACGAGGGAATAATTAGTACCAGTGGTAAGATTCCGTTATGCCTGAACACAGTATAGTCTTGTCGGATAACAGGTGTCAAGCGAAGCCATCGTGTGAGAAAATAGATAAGTATCAATAAACTCAAAACTGTGATATTGAAATATAACTTTAATATTACAAGGCACTTCTACCTATTTCTTACACTAATGTAATATCTCAATATAAAGTTAAATATTTAAGTTGATAAAACAAATTATCAAATTGATAACTTACCTATACACACATTGCTATATTGGTCACACAGTTTGTCTTGACAGTTATTAGAACATGATTGGTCACACTGGCTGCCATGGTACCCATTGGCGCAAGCTAGAAAAGGTCAAACAGATTAGGAAATGCGCTTCGTC
>NW_018408413.1:0-1467 GCF_002113885.1 Mizuhopecten yessoensis | reverse complement strand
CTGGGATATCTCAACGCCCTGGCCGATGTGGTCCCCTTAGGGACATATAAATGGAATACTTAAACATGTATTTTAACGGCATTGTTCGAGTATGTAACAAACCAGGCACAGTTTCAAAGTATAATTTCACATATAAATCGAGTATGTATCAAACATGTATTTCAAAACTTCAGGCCGAAGTAAATTATAAACACGCACAGTTTTATAGTTTTAATCTGACATATTAATCGAGTGTTTAATAAACACGTATTTGAGACCATTAGGCCGAATAAAGTACAAACACGACTCATTTATTTATTTATATTTTTATTACAAATCGAGTAATAAGAAAACATATTTCAACAGACACGGCCGAAGTAAATTACAAACACGGCATAATTCCATAGTTGTATTTGACATATTAATGGAGTGTATAAAACATGTATTTTAACGGCACAGTTCCATTATGTTACAAACACGTATTTCAAAACACCAGGTCGAAGTAAATTACAAACACGGCCCAATTCCATAGTTTTATTTTGACATAAAAATGGAATACTTAAACATGTATTTTAACGTAACTGTTCGAGTGTGTAACAAACACGGCACAGTTTCAAAGTTAAATTTCATATATAAATCGAGTATGTATCAAACATGTATTTCAAAACACCAGGCCGAAGTAAATTATCAACACGGCACAGTTTTATAGTTTTAATCTGACATATTAATCGAGTGTTTAATAAACACGTATTTCAGATCATCCGGCCGAACAAAGTACAAACACGACACATTCATTTAAATATAATTTTTTTTAATTACAAATCGGGTAATTAGTAAACATATTTTAACAGACACGGCCGAAGTAAATTACAAACACGGCATAATTCCATAGTTGTATTTGACATGATAATGGAGTGTATAAAACATGTATTTTAACGGCACAGTTCCATTATGTTACAAACACGTATTTCAAAACACCAGGTCGAAGTAAATTACAAACACGGCCCAATTCCATAGTTTTATTTTGACATATAAATGGAATACTTAAACATGTATTTTAACGGTACTGTTCGAGTATGTAACAAACACGGCACAGTTTCAAAGTTTAATTTCACATATAAATCGAGTATGTATCAAACATGTATTTCAAAACACCAGGCCGAAGTAAATTATCAACACTGCACAGTTTTATAGTTTTAATCTGACATATTAATCGAGTGTTTAATAAACACGTATTTCAGATCATCCGGCCGAACAAAGTACAAACACGACACATTCATCTAAATAAAAAAAAATATATTACAAATCGAGTAATTAGTAAACATATTTTAACAGACACGGCCGAAGTAAATTACAAACACGGCACAGTTCCATAGTTTTATTCTGATTACACCAAATTATCATAGGTGAACAAAGCACAGACACGTTGTTGATTATGAGGAGTAGGGGAGTACAATGAAACACGTACTAAGGTTAGTTTGATTCACT
>NW_018408412.1:57197-71472 GCF_002113885.1 Mizuhopecten yessoensis | reverse complement strand
ATCTAGAGGGGGTGTCAGATATGTTTCTATTGTGTGATATATCTAAGGTTAGTTTAAGATATGTTTTGTATAGTGTGCTATATCTAAAAGAGTGCAATATATGTTTTGTAAAGCGTTGTAAATCTACAGGGACTGCGTGCATACGTTTTTTGGTATATTGTGATATATCTGGAGTTAGTGTCATATAAGTTTTATATAGTGAGCTATATCTAAATCAAGTGCCATATATGTTTAGTATAGCTTGGAATATCTAGGAGAAGAGTCAGATATGTTTTGTATAGCTTGGTATATCTCTAAAGAGCGCCAAACATGTTTTGGTATAGCTTGGTATATCTAGAGGGATGGCCAGGTATGTTTTGTATAGCGTGCTATATCTAAAGGAAGAGTCAGATATGTTTTTTATAGTGTGTTTTATCTAAAGGGAGTTCCAGATATATTTTGTATAGTGTAATACATCTAGAGTGAATGCTAGATATGTTTTGTTTAGTGTGCTATATATTAAGGAGTTTTTATAGTTTATGTTTTATGAAGAGGGAGTGTAAGACAGTGTGCTTTTGCGGACAGCCTATCATGTGAGTTCCCGGTATTGCGGACAGCCTATCATGAGAGTTCCCGGTATTGCTGACAGCTTATCATGTGAGTTCCCGGTATTGCGGACAGCCTATCATGTTAGTTCCCAGTATTACGGACAGCCTATCATGTGAGTTCCCGGTATTGCTGACAGCCTATCATGTGAGTTCCCGGTATTGCGGACAGCCTATCATATGAGTTCCCGGTATTGCGGACAGCCTATCAGCATATCTCCACACATCTGACCTCCAATTCGCGCATAATTTCGATCACATTTATTTTCGATATTATGAATAATATAAATAACTCACACAAAAAGATTCCATTGAATTTAATTTACTGACGATCAATGTAGAGAACACGGGATGATTTTAATCGTGGAGAGAATATTGATTAACACGGAATGAGAGATAACTACGCACTTGTTGTACGGTATGACTATAAAAAAGATGGAACACATACCACGCATGGTATATACATATATATATATTGTATAAAGAAAAATTCTAAACAACGAGTCTTTAGTACTTTCATCTCTCCTAGGAGATTCTTCAGACTGTTTATTTGAAGTATTGACGTCATAAACTATGACGTCACATAATAGTTCGCTACAAAGACGTCCGCCATATACGTACCCGCCATAACGATATCACAGCAATATAAATATATTAATTATAGTCTTAAGGCAAAGAGTACTATTTGTTTAGGATTAAGATATACTAGGTATACTATTACGTACAAAAGAAATAATAATAAAAAATGAGTAAAAATAAAAAATAAAAAAACTACCTGTGTGGGGCGAACCCAGGACCATGATATTACTGATCCGACACACTACCGATGTGACTACTTTACAAACGTAGCTCTTCAGTAGACAAAAATAAAATGATAAAACACATTGATCGAAACTTGTGTAGTACTCTCTACCTTAAACGTAACATGAAGTTAGAACATTATAAAATTCAGAACAATTGTTACAAATCATTGCGTAAATTACATTACTAGACTTACAATTCATATGCTTTTTCACCTTAAAGCTAAAACCATTTTTGAACTTACCATCACTTCCTTCTATAATTAGGTTACAAGTACCACAACGAGCTGTATTACTTTTGATACACATGCATTAAGATGATTACTTTCAAACCTTGATCTAGTTAGAATACGTTTAAGATTTTTTTGGTTGTCTTTTGCTGTTTATTAAAGCACAACGATCCAAGACTTTTTTCATACGTTCGCTACATGTACATGTACCTCGTTTCAAATCTTCACATCTGTTCCGGATTACCGGAAATATGTTGAAACTACGAGGGTTGAAAGTTGAAACAAATGTCATTATAGGCATATTATCTACAACACGAGTGCGGGCTGTAAAAGGTGCCTTTTCAATTGCCATACTTTTACCTTTTTCAACAATACTTTCAGGATATCCTTGATATTTCAAAAATTTAGTAAGTTCATCAAGCCTTTTCTTAATTGTAATCTTATTACTCACTATAGTTACGATACGCGATGCTAAATTGAAAGGAATATTTACTTTAACGTGTTTTGAATGGTTTGAATAAAAATTGAAATAATTATGAGAATCTGTAGGTTTTGTATATAAATCAGTAGAAACAATATTGTCTTTTAAAATGACAAGCACATCAAAAAATGGTAATGAAGACTCTCTCACTTCCATAGTATAACGAATAAAAGGGTTCAAAGAATTAAGACCACTAAATAACTCATCTTCACACAAGTCAGCTAGCCATATGATGAAACAATCATCTAGAAAACGTAGAAAGTTTTTTTCAATAAATTCACGGATCTCGCGACCATGCTTCGTTTCAATAACATTGTATAAAGTTTCCTCTAGAAACCCTAATACCAGGGTTGCATCTGTAGGGGCCACTTTGGTACCCATCGCAGTACCCTTTTTTTGATGATAAAATACATCATTGAAACAAAAAGGATTTCTTTCAAGTATAATGCGCATAGATTCAATAATGAAATCATGGCTAAAACGCGAATCTATTTTATTTGGATGTTTCCTTAGCCAATACTATATTGCTTCTAATCCCAGATCATGGGGAATATTTGTATATAAACTAACAACGTCAAAAGTAACTAGTTTAGAACCAGGTTGTACATGCTTTGGAAGATGTTGAAGAAAATCAAAATCGTCCCTAATGGTACTTTTGACGGACTTACAAAGTGGTTTCAATACAATATCCATAAAATGACTCGGACGTTGTGTGCTACTCATGTTGGGTCCACCGACAATAGGTCTAAATTTCAAATCTGAAGGATTTTCTACTTCAATATAAACAGAATTTTGCCCTGTCATTTTTTTAAATGTTTAAACGCGGTACTGGTTAAATATATATATATATTATAGATATTGCAGGATATTGCATGTAAACTAAGACGTATCTTCACAACGTGGATCGGGTGACATGTGGTTGCGACAGATGTTATTCAATGTCAAACCGGTAAACATATAAGAGCATGTATGTACACAAACCGACAAGGGAAATTAAACCCTTAGTTCAGGCTGGCTAATTACACAAAGACTAATCATGAGTTCGTTTTTTTGTGTTACTTTTAAAGTTAAAAGAAGAGTGAAATTAATTCCATTGATTGAAATATAAATTTGAATTTGGTAATATTGTAGTTACTTCGGTTTCAATATCCCAACTTTAACCGAAATCGATTATAAACATCTAAACTAAAGCTAGCGGTCGGGCGGCGTAGTTGATAGCGTACTCACCTTTCACCAAGATGGCCGAGATTCGATTCACCCGATCGCGGTGAAAAGGTACGGGTTCACCTGCCCGACAACGCGAATTTTCTCCATGTACTACAGGTTTGTTTTTGGATTAACACGTTTTTACTAAAACTTAAATAGGTATCGACACTTTTATTAAAACTGAAATAAGTTTGGACAGTTTTACTAAAATTGAAATAGGTATCAACACTTTAGTGAAACTTTGTACACTCATCTACGATGAATCTATAATGTTATAACCATGGCCAGGTTGAGATATGAAGTAGGTTTTCATGATTAATACCAATATCTGTTTCAATATCATACCAGGAAACCGAAAAGTATCAGCTTCTGCACTAAAATGATATTTTACGTATAACAGTGTCTTTATTAAAGCTTAAATGTACGAATTTAAAACAAATCGGTACTGACACAAACGCTGAGCTTTAAATGCGTACTGACGACTCTTGACTGAAAACGGGAACCGATGTCTATAGCACAATTTCAAAAAGAACCGCTTTTGGCATCTATACAGAAAGTACCGCTCATGGCATCAATACAGAAAGTACCACTCCTGGCATCAATACAGAAAGTACCACTCATGGCATCAATACAGAAAGTACCACTCATGACATCAATACAAAAAGTACCGCTCCTGGCATCAATACAGAAAGTACCGCTCCTGGCATCAATACAGAAAGTACCACTCCTGACATCAATACAGAAAGTACCGCTCCTGCCATCAATACAGAAAGTACCGCTCATGGCATCAAATCAGAAAGTACCGCTCATCGCATCAATACAGAAAGTACCGCCCATGGCATCAATACAGAAAATACCACTCTTGGCATCAAAACAGAAAGTACCGCTCATGGCATCAATACAGAAAGTACCACTCCTGGCATCAATACAAAAAGTACCGTTCATGGCATCAATACAGAAAGTACCGCCGATGGCATCAATACAGAAAGTTCCACTCCTGGTATCAATACAGAAAGCACCGCTCCTGACATCAATACAGAAAGTACCGCTCCTGACATCAATTCAGAAAGTACCGCTCATGGCATCAATACAGAAAGTACCACTCCTGGCATCAATACAGAAAGTACCGCTCCTGGCATCAATACAGAAAGTACCGCTCCTGGCATCAATACAGAAAGTACCGCTCCTGGCATCAATATAGAAAGAACCGCTCCTGGCATCAATTCAGAAAGTACCGCTCATGGCATAGATACAGAAAGTACCGCTCATGGCATCAATACAGAAAGTACCGCTCCTGGCATCAATACAGAAAGTACCGCTCCTGGCATCAATATAGAAAGAACCGCTCCTGGCATCAATTCAGAAAGTACCGCTCATGGCATAGATACAGAAAGTACCGCTCATGGCATCAATACAGAAAGTACCGCTCCTGGCATCAATACAGAAAGTACCACTCCTGACATCAACACAGAAAGTACCGCTCCTGACATCAATACAGAAAGTACCGCTCATGGCATCAATTCGGAAAGTACCGCTCATGGCATCAATACAGAAAGTACCGCCCATGGTATCAATACAGAAAATACCACTCTTCGTATCAATACAGAAAGTACCGCACCTGACATCAATACAGAAAGTAGCGCTCCTGACATCAATTCAGAAAGTACCGCTCATGGCATCAATTCAGAAAGTACCACTCCTGGCATCAATACAGAAAGTACCGCCCATGGCATCAATACAGAAAGTACCGCTCATGGCATCAATTCAGAAAGTACCGCTCCTGGCATCAATATAGAAAGAACCGCTCCTGGCATCAATTCAGAAAGTACCGCTCATGGCATCAATTCGGAAAGTACCGCTCATGGCATCAATACAGAAAATACCGCTCATGGCATCAATACAAAAAGTACCGATCCTGGCATCAATACAGAAAGTACCGCCCATGGTATCAATACAGAAAATACCACTCTTGGTATCAATACAGAAAGTACCGCACCTGACATCAATACAGAAAGTAGCGCTCCTGACATCAATTCAGAAAGGACCGCTCATGGCATCAATTCAGAAAGTACCTCTCCTGGCATCAATACAGAAAGTACCGCTCCTGCCATCAATACAGAAAGTACCACTCCTTGTATCAATACAGAAAGAACCGCTCCTGACATCAATACAGAAAGTACCGCTCCTGCCATCAAAACAGAAAGTACCCCTCCTTGTATCAATACAGAAAGTACCGCTCCTGGCATCAATACAGAAAGTACCGCTCCTGCCATCAAAACAGAAAGTACCACTCCTTGTATCAATACAGAAAGTACCGCTCCTGACATCAATACAGAAAGTACCGCTCCTGACATCAATTCAGAATGTACCGCTCATGGCATCAATACAGAAAATACCGCTCATGGCATCAATACAAAAAGTACCGCTCCTGGCATCAATACAGAAAGTACCGCTCCTGCCATCAAAACAGAAAGTACCACTCCTGGCATCAATACAGAAAGTACCGCCCATGGCATCAATACAGAAAGTACCGCTCCTGGCATCAATACAGAAAGTACCGCTCCTGCCATCAAAACAGAAAGTACCACTCCTTGTATCAATACAGAAAGTACCGCTCCTGACATCAATTCAGAATGTACCGCTCATGGCATCAATACAGAAAGTACCGCTCATGGCATCAATTCGGAAAGTACCGCTCTTGGCATCAATACAGAAAGTACCGCCCATGGTATCAATACAGAAAATACCACTCTTGGTATCAATACAGAAAGTACCGCACCTGACATCAATACAGAAAGTACCGCTCCTGACATCAATTCAGAAAGTACCGCTCATGGCATCAATACAGAAAGTACCACTCCTGGCATTAATACAAAAAGTACCGCTCCTTGCATCAATACAGAAAGTACCGCTCCTTGCATCAATACAGAAAGTACCGCTCATGGCATCAATTCAGAAAGTACCGCTCATGGCATAAATACAGAAAGTACCTCCTATGGCATCAATAGAGAAAATACCACTCCTGGCATCAATACAGAAAGTACCGCTCCTTGCATCAATACAGAAAGTACAGCTCATGGCATCAATTCAGAAAGTACAGCTCATGGCATAAATACAGAAAGTACCGCCCATGGCATCAATACAGAAAATACCACTCCTGGCATCAATAGAGAAAATTCCACTCCTGGCATCAATACAGAAAGTACTGCCCATGGCAACAATACAGAAAGTACCGCTCCTGGCATCAATACAGAAAGTCCCGCTCCTGGCATCAATACAGAAAGTACTGCCCATGGCATCAATACAGAAAGTACCACTCCTCGCATTAATACAAAAAGTACCGCTCCTTGCATCAATACAGAAAGGACCGCTCCTTGCATCAATACAGAAAGAACAGCTCCTTGCATCAATACAGAAAGTACAGCTCATGGCATCAATTCAGAAAGTACAGCTCATGGCATAAATACAGAAAGTACCGCCCATGGCATCAATAGAGAAAATACCCCTCC
Source organism: Mizuhopecten yessoensis (assembly GCF_002113885.1). NCBI lineage: Eukaryota > Metazoa > Mollusca > Bivalvia > Pectinida > Pectinidae > Mizuhopecten > Mizuhopecten yessoensis. The sequence goes on along the minus strand of NW_018408412.1, from coordinate 64,662 downwards.
TGGCATCAATACAGAAAATACAACTCCTGGCATCAATAGAGAAAATACCGCTCCTGGCATCAATACAGAAAGTACCGCTCCTGGCATCAAAACAGAAAGTACCACTCCTGGTATCAATACAGAAAGTACCACTCCTGACATCAATACAGAAAGTACCGCTCCTGACATCAATACAGAAAGTACCGCTCATGGCATCAATTCAGAAAGTACCGCTCATGGCATAAATACAGAAAGTACCGCCCATGGCATCAATACATAAAATACCACTCATGGCATCAATACAGAAAGTACCGCGTATGGCATCAATACAGAAAATACCGCTCATGGCATCAATACAAAAAGTACCGCTCATGGCATCAATACAAAAACGAAAACAGGTATTTACTTGTTTGCTGCATTTAAAATAGGTACCCATAAATACACATACATACCAAAAGTAAACGAATAGGTTGTACCTAAAATAGATATCGACGACTATACTGTGCCTGAAATAATTATTGACGTCTTTCCAAGTCTGAAATAGAAATTAATTAAAGATTGATATCTCGAAGCAATCGCGCACGCCTTATGTAAGGAGGTACTGTGATATCTGACGGGCGATATTACTGGTATGGTATCAGCACACAGCTCATGGATCGTTCCTAAAATGTTTAATTTCTCTTTTGGCGATTCATTAATAAATTGAGCGAGGACATTTTCCATCAGTATAGACTACACGAATATTCAATTTTAATCTTAATATATATCTATTAAAACATCTAATACTCTTTTGATTTCATCAAAAAGACAAGGTAGTACGCGTTTTTATATCTCTAGTATCTTACACTGTAGCCCAGAGTTGTGTAATTCGATAGGCTGTCAGTGACCTTGATGAACCACACTTGTAAAAAGCGTCCGTGCAATTAAAGTTGCGCATACCCATGATGCATTTGGTTTATATCCGCCATAATGCAGTCATGTTTTCGTGGTATATCATCTCACAGTACATATAGACTACTACCATTTCTTTGTGATAGATTTCAGTTTTAGTAAAAGTGTCGATATCTATTTCAGTTTTGTCATATTTTGTCGTGGACACAAAGACTTGATTCAGACTTTCCTGTCCAATACCATGCTAAAAACGAAATTGGACAAGATATCATTTAAGGTCATTGGAGTGTATCGATAAACGGAAACAGGAAGTACATCCCTAGTTGAAAATCCAATGTAGGGAGACAGTATCACAATTTCCGCAAATTCTAATATTAAATATTAAACTGATGAATATTGTATGTTTATTATTGACAGAACAGTGTGTTTTCTCAATATTAAAGTATTTCAAAGCAATCCAGGCATTAATTTAGTCTGCCCTGCAGGTAGGGCGTAAGAATTGTACCTGCTGCCCCCAATTGCATGATCGTAAGAGGCGACTAAATTTGGGACCTTATCTCTTCTCTCCTTTCTAAATAACTTTCTTTTTCCTAATGTCTCCCTTGACAATGCCTCACTTTTGGCCATTTGTTGAGCGTTCGCCCCTGTGAGGAAGGCTTTGGGTTCTGTCCCCTGGCCGAGACATACCAAAGTCTTTAAAAATGGTAGTTTCTACTCCTGCTTAACGCTCAGCAAATAAGGAGTGGGACGACTGGTTCGCCCGTTGTCAGTATAATGTGACCGGGTGGGGCGTCCTGCTGGGTGTCTTCGGCAGTATGTTTCAGTGAGGTAGCACTATAAAGTCGGCATCAGTTCCGCGCTATTACAAGAAGACAAACACGAACATATCGCAGCCTCCCAAAATACACACACATACACTACACGCATGCATCTTGCACACAGGGGAGGCCGTCCTTAAATGACCTTAGCTGTTAATAGGACGTTAAACAAAATCAAACAAACAAACAAACAATTAATTTAGTTTTTTTATTATCAATGAGTCACATGTGTCCATTTTTCTGTACTTCAGGAAACCGGCTACCTATTTCACTACTGTGAAGTTTTTCAAGAACGATAACTATTACCTGCAATTACTATGTGTATATGGTTTTATTATAAAATGTCAATTTTTATATCGTGTATAGAGAATTAATTTGACACAATTTCAGCATTTATTAAATTGATATACATTAATGCAATACTACTATATGTCAGTATCATTTTTATTGACATTATTTTGTAAAAATATTGTGTCTTTCATTTTTTGTTTCAAAATTCACTCCTTTCTACATACATTTCCATTTAAAATCCTTAAAATTCTGACAACCTAAATTTTTTTTGCGGCAGAAAATTTTCTTTACTTTAAAGCAATATAACTACAAAATGTGAAGAAATTCTACTGAGAAATGGTGACACAATCCTATTACCTTAACAAGAAAAGGAGAAAAACTGTTATAGTCCAAAAGTACTTTTATCGCAGCCATGAGACCTGGACAGCGAGTTTTGTCAATCTCAATGACTGTAACTGTCAACCCAGGCTTACATTGTATCTAGTTCTGGTCTCTGGTATGCTACAAGTCACCGCCAGGGCTTTTGTACGTAACCTTGTTTTATCATACAGAAATCCAGGCCGTCATCATGGTTCAGAAAACGCTTAAAACAGACGGCAGATAGCATTCTCGGCTTTGTTATATAAATACATAGATGCATATCAAATAGCTTGAATTGCTGCAGCGACAAGTTTGACAGCTGTAGAAATAAACGATAGCATGGCTGGCTGACAAATGTTATCACTTTCGTTTGATCTAATTATAACTCTAAATGAAAAGCAAGATAACGGAATTTATATTATTTTAATCTTATTGAAATTCATATTTGACAAGCAATTATATGTACTGTGATATTATCTATATGTACTGTAATATGATCTACATGTACTGTAATACATTTGTATGATCTACATGTACTGTGAGATGTGCTATGTGTACTGTTAATTGATCTATATGTACTGTGAGGTGATCTATATGTACTGTTAGATGATCTGTATGTACTGTGAGATGATCTGTATGTACTGTGAGGTGATCTATATGTACTGTTAGATGATCTGTATGTACTATGAGCTGAGCTATATGTACTGTGAGATGATAAATATGTACTGTGAGATGATCTATATGTACTGTTAGGTGATCTATATGTGCTTTGAGCTGAGCAATATGTACTATGAGCTGAGCTATATGTACTGTAATATGATCTATATGTACTGTGAGATGATGAATATGTACTGTGATATGATCTATATGTACTGTGATATGATCTATATGTACTGTGATATGATAAATATGTACTGTGAGATGATAAATATGTACTGTGAGGTGATCTATTTGTACTGTGAGACGATCTATATGTACTATGAGCTGAGCTTTATGTACTTTTAGATGATATATATGTACTGTTAGATGATCTATATGTACTGTGAGATGATCAATATATACTGTAAGGTGATCTATTTGTACTGTGAGATTATCTATATGTACTGTTAGATGATCTATTTGTACTGTGAGGTGATCTATTTGTACTGTGAGATGATCTAAATGTACTGTTAGATGATCTATATGTACTATGAGCTGAGCTATATGTACTATTAGCTGAGCTATATGTACTGTGAGATGATAAATATGTACTATGAGATGATAAATATGTACTGTGAGGTGATCTATTGGTACTGTGAGATGATATATATGTACTATGAGCTGAGCTATATGTACTGTTAGATGATCTATATGTACTGTGAGATGATCAATATGTACTGTGAGGTGATCTATTTGTACTGTGAGATGATATATATGTACTATGAGCTGAGCTATATGTACTGTTAGATGATCTATATGTACTGTGAGATGAGCTATATGTACTGTGAGATGACCTATCACTCGTTCTTTTTAACACAATTAGTCATGACCACTGATTTCTAGCATTGTACACGTAATTGATTTCCTCACCTAAAATATTTATAGAAAGAAAGGAAGTGCGATTGTGTGGGGCCGAGCGACAGTTTCGGAATCGGAATACTCGACTTTTGAAATAGCTTTGTATGAATGTATGAATTATTGAGGGATGAATTGATCGGGCGTTCGCGATATGTCCGTCAGAACACACATTCCACCTCCAACCTAGAAAGCGCCCCGCGCCTGTCAAACGCAGTCGATATGCCAACTTGCACAACACTGTTAATATCTTGTACTGGGCAGGCGTGCGAGATGTGTAACCTAACTAAAACCTAGGGAGCGCCTTTGCGCCAATCGGCGCATACGAAATATGTCATCTCCTCCTACGACCTACATTACGACCTGTGCGTTGTTCATGACTGACATTCGAGGTGTCATATCCTCGTAAGATCTAGCGATTGTCTCGACAACAAGACATTATATTGTTTACATATAAGAGTTCCAAGCGCTGGTCGCGCGTGAACAGTTTCGTATTTCTTTCAATCGGAAGTACATGCATACCATACGCCATTTCAGGTTTAAGGGATTTACTCATCTTATGTGACACAAAGGCGGTAACAGGTGTCTTTTGCAAGTGCAGGACAAATCATATACAAACAACAGGATGTTCCGCAACGGTCATATCGACCTAAATCACAACCTCAACGGTCGAACGTATGGTATATACAACCGTCAACGTAGAGAACGCCTCGTATCGTTCGAACGTATGGGATATGTCGCCTTAAACCAAGAGAATGCCCGCACCGGTCAAACGATTAGAATATGTCGCCTTCAACATAGAGAACGCCCCATAAAATGGTCTAACGTATGGGATAGTTTGTTTTCAATCTAGAGAATGCACCGCACCGGGGAAACGATTGGGGTATGTCGCCTTCAACAAAGAGAATGCCCCGCAATATTAGATACGTCACCTTCAACCTTGAGAATACCCCGCACCGGTCAAACGATTGGAGTATGTCGCCTTCAACCTAGATAATACATTTGTACCCCGCAACGGCCGCACTTGTGGGATATGCCTCCTTCAACATTAAGAATGTAACGCACCAATTAAATGTATGGGATATGTCGCCTTCAACCTAGAGAATGCTCTGCAACGGTCAAACGTATGAGATATGTCGCTTTCAACCTAGATAATGTCCCCCAACGGTCGAACGTATGGGTTATGTCGCCTTCAACCTTGAGAACGCCTCGTGACGGTCGAACGTATGATATATGCCACCTTCAACCTAGAGAACGTCCCGCACTGGTCGAACGTATGGGATATGTAGCCTTAAACATGGAGAACGCTAACCTTCAACCTTCAACCTATCTAGCGCCTTGCACCGGGATGAGGTGTCTCTTACAATATTGAGATTTCCGTTTCTCAGTCGGATGTAAAGGATGTCATCTCTAAAACGTGGGTGTACGCCTCAGAGAATGTGTATCTCGACTTTCTACCTAATGGTGGACCATTATGTAAGCGGAGACATATGTACACTCGTGACATTCATTATAATGGATTTCATTCACACACATGAAGTAAACCAAATATCGGTATTTCTATACAGAAGTATGAGTGAGCAAATATCACTTCAAACTCTACCATGAAAACAAGATAAAATAGTAACATCAAAGAAAGCGGTGTTTTGATATTGTCCACTGAATGTAGTAAATGTGTGATCTGTAGGCGGGACAGGCTCAACTATCGCACGGAGCCATTAATTGTCTGTTCTTGATAGCGGAGTGGCACTACTGTGTAAAAAATGACGTCAGCTCTTAGCCGTTTATACATATAAGCCGTACCATGTTCAAACCGTCTGTAAATGTCAGTTATGTATTGTTCTGAACGGTCAGTTTGTTAACCATAAAGTGAGGGTGTCATCCGTAATTGCCAGTGTGTCATCAGTAACGGTCAGTGTATCATCCGTAACGGTCAGTGTGTCATCAGTAACGTTCAGTGTGTCATATGTAACTGTCAGTGTGTCATCTGTAATTGCCAGTGTGTCATCCATAACGGCCAGTGTGTCATCCGTAATTGCCAGTGTGTCATCCGTAATTGCCAGTGTGTCATATGTAACGGTCAGTGTGTCATCCGTAATTGCCAGTGTGTCATCCGTAACGGTCAGTGTGTCATCCGTAACGGTCAGTGTGTCATCCGTAACGGTCAGTGTGTCATCAGTAACGTTCAGTGTGTCATATGTAACGGTAAGTGTGTCATCTGTAACGTTCAGTGTGTCACCCGTAATGGTCAGTGTGTTATCTGTAACTGTCAGTGTGACATCCGTTACTGTCAGTGTGTCATCCGTACCAGTCAAATGGTCATCCTTAATTGTCAGTGTGTCATATGTAACGGTCAGTGTGTCATATGTAACGGTCAGTGTTTCAACCGTAACGGTCAGTGTGTCATCAGTAACGGTCAATGTGTTATCCGTAACGTTCAGTGTGTCATATGTAACGGTCAGTGTGTCATCCGTACCAGTCAAATGGTCATCCTTAAGTGTCAGTGTGTCATATGTAACTGTCAGTGTGTCATATGTAACTGTCAGTGTGTCATCCGTAACTGTCATAGTGACATCCATAACTGTCAGTGTGTCATATGTAACGGTCAGTGTGTCATCTGTAACTGTCAGTGTGTCATCCGTAACTGTCAGTGTGTCATCCGTAACTGTCAGTGTGTCATCCGTAACTGTCAGTGTGTCATCTGTAACGGTCAGTGTATCGCCTGAAATGACCAGTTTTTTGCTCCCCTTAACGTTGATGATCGTCCTACGTAATGTTGAGTGTATGTCGTTTTCAATCTATAACGTGAATACTGTGTCGTCTGTGACGTAAGTGTCTGTCGTCCGTTATATCGATCTGTTAATGTCGTCTGTGACGTAAGTGTCTGTCATCCGTTATACCGATCTGTTAATGTCGTCGGTGACGTTAGTGTCTGTCGTCTGTTATACCGATCTGTTAATGTCGTCTGTGACGTAAGTGTCTGTCTTCCGTTATACCGATCTGTTAATGTAGTCTGTGACGTAAATATCTGTCATCCGTTGTACCAATCTGTTTATGTCGCCTGTGACGTAAGTGTCTGTCATCCGTTATACCGATCTGTTTATGTCGTCTATGACGTACATTTAAGTGTCTGTCTTCCGTTATACCGATCTGTTAATGTCGTCTGTGACGTTAGTGTCTGTCTTCCGTAACACCGATCTGTTAATGTCGTCTATGACGTAAGTGTCTGTCGTCCGTTGTATCGATCTGTTAATGTCGTCTGTGACGTTAGTGTTTGTTGTCCGTTAAACCGATCTGTTAATTAATGTCGTCTGTGACGTAAGTGTCTGTCGTCCGTTATATCGATCTGTTTATGTCGTCTGTGACGTAAATGTCTGTCATCCGTTATACCGATCTGTTTATGTCGTCTGTGACGTAAGTGTCTTTGATCCGCTATACCGATCTGTTAATGTCGTCTGTGACGTAAGTGTCTGTCGCCCGTTATACCGATCTGTTTATGTCGTCTGTGACGTAAGTGTCTGTCTTCCGTTATACCGATCTGTTAATGTCGTCTGTGACGTAAGTGTCTGTCG
>NW_018408412.1:51747-53747 GCF_002113885.1 Mizuhopecten yessoensis | reverse complement strand
GTAACTGTCAGTGTGTCATCCGTAACTGTCAGTGTGTCATCCGTAACTGTCAGTGTGTCATCCGTAACTGTCAGTGTGTCATCTGTAACGGTCAGTGTATCGCCTGAAATGACCAGTTTTTTGCTCCCCTTAACGTTGATGATCGTCCTACGTAATGTTGAGTGTATGTCGTTTTCAATCTATAACGTGAATACTGTGTCGTCTGTGACGTAAGTGTCTGTCGTCCGTTATATCGATCTGTTAATGTCGTCTGTGACGTAAGTGTCTGTCATCCGTTATACCGATCTGTTAATGTCGTCGGTGACGTTAGTGTCTGTCGTCTGTTATACCGATCTGTTAATGTCGTCTGTGACGTAAGTGTCTGTCTTCCGTTATACCGATCTGTTAATGTAGTCTGTGACGTAAATATCTGTCATCCGTTGTACCAATCTGTTTATGTCGCCTGTGACGTAAGTGTCTGTCATCCGTTATACCGATCTGTTTATGTCGTCTATGACGTACATTTAAGTGTCTGTCTTCCGTTATACCGATCTGTTAATGTCGTCTGTGACGTTAGTGTCTGTCTTCCGTAACACCGATCTGTTAATGTCGTCTATGACGTAAGTGTCTGTCGTCCGTTGTATCGATCTGTTAATGTCGTCTGTGACGTTAGTGTTTGTTGTCCGTTAAACCGATCTGTTAATTAATGTCGTCTGTGACGTAAGTGTCTGTCGTCCGTTATATCGATCTGTTTATGTCGTCTGTGACGTAAATGTCTGTCATCCGTTATACCGATCTGTTTATGTCGTCTGTGACGTAAGTGTCTGTCTTCCGTTATACCGATCTGTTAATCTCGTCTGTGACGTAAGTGTCTGTCGTCCGTTATATCGATCTGTTTATGTCGTCTGTGACGTAAATGTCTGTCATCCGTTATTCCGATCTGTTTATGTCGTCTGTGACGTAAGTGTCTGTCGTCCGTTATATCGATCTGTTTATGTCGTCTGTGACGTAAGTGTCTGTCTTCCGTTATACCGATCTGTTAATCTCGTCTGTGACGTAAGTGTCTGTCGTCCGTTGTATCGATCTGTTAATGTCGGCTGTGACGTTAGTGTTTGTTGTCCGTTAAACCAATCTGTTAATTAATGTCGTCTGTCACGTAAGTGTCTGTCGTCCGTTATATCGATCTGTTTATGTCGTCTGTGACGTAAATGTCTGTCATCCGTTATTCCGATCTGTTTATGTCGTCTGTGACGTAAGTGTCTTTGATCCGCTATACCGATCTGTTAATGTCGTCTGTGACGTAAGTGACTGTCGTGTATTATACCGATCTGTTAATGTCGTCTGTGACGTAAGTGTCTGTCGTGTATTATACCGATCTGTTAATGTCGTCTGTGACGTAAGTGTCTGTCATCCGTTATACCGATCTGTTTATGTCGTCTGTGACGTAAGTGTCCGTATTCCGTTATACCGATCTGTTAATAATAATATACAGCATTTATGTAGCGCCCTATATAATTTGTAAAATTACTTTAAGGCGCTTTACAATATATAGATAATAGTAATAATTATAATTGTGAAAACAAACAACAAAGTCTTGCAATCACTTTCATACATTTAACAAGCAATGTGCACATAATTGAACAAATAAAAGGGTGGTATTTATATGACGTCTTTGCAAAGATTCTAAAATGCAGACGTGAAGAGGTGCGTTTGTATGTCCCTCTTGAACTTGGCCAGGGTATTCGACTTCCTAATAGCAGATGGTAAGCTATTCCACAACGTAGCCGAAACCCTCCCAAAGCATCTGTTTCCGTAGGTCACAGTACGAGATTTTGGGACACACAACAAAGATTCTGACTCCGACCGCAGTGATCTTGACGGCTGATACAGGGTAACAAGTTCCTGTAGGTACTGAGGAGCTGTTCCATTCAGTGCCTTGTATGTGTATACCAGAATTTTGTACTGCGACCTGTATCGTACAGGTAACCAGTGCAACGAATAAAGCGCAGGTGTGATGTGCT
>NW_018408412.1:50691-50896 GCF_002113885.1 Mizuhopecten yessoensis | reverse complement strand
TGCATGGAGATGAACCTCTAAACGCCGGGACACAACCTTCTCCAAGATCTTAGACAGAAAAGGCAGATTTGAAACTGGGCGGTAGTTTTTCAACTCCTCCTTGTCCATTCCAGGCTTTTTTAACAATGGTCTGACATGTGCCTTCTTGAAACATAATGGAACCTTTGGCTCAACCAATGATTTATTCATGATTGCAGTAATCAAA
>NW_018408412.1:50005-50404 GCF_002113885.1 Mizuhopecten yessoensis | reverse complement strand
TTTCCACGCGGAGATTTTCATTATACCACGGGGCATTTGGTCTCAAAGTTATCAACTTAGTTTGCAGAGGTGCGTGTTTCTCTTTAAGGGCTTCTATACCAAATGTGTATGCTTCAACAAGATCATCAACCTTGCCTTCAGTAGATTGAAGGGAGGAACAAGACTGAATGTCATTGTTGATATCTGGTATTGAAATTTCGCGGAATTTCCGGAAGCTCACTTCTTTCCTTGCACGAGCTGGCTTACTACAATTCAGTGTTGTGTGGACAGCAAGATGATCACCAGATTGGTTCCCCTTTACATATTTAGACATGGATCAATGTCGTCTGTGACGTAAGTGTCTAACTTCCGTGATACCGATCTGTTCATGTCGTCTGTGACTTAAGTGTCTGTCTTCCT
>NW_018408412.1:49429-49652 GCF_002113885.1 Mizuhopecten yessoensis | reverse complement strand
CGATCTGTTTATGTCGTCTGTGACGTACGTGTCTGTCATCCGTTAAACCGATCTGTTTATGTCGTCTGTGACGTACGTGTCTGTCATCTGTTATACCGATCTGTTTATGTCGTCTGTGACGTAAGTGTCTCTGGTCCGTTAAACCGATCTGTTAATGTCGTCTGTGACGTAAGTGTCTCTGGTCCGTTAAACCGATCTGTTAATGTCGTCTGTGACGTAAGTG
>NW_018408412.1:45575-48893 GCF_002113885.1 Mizuhopecten yessoensis | reverse complement strand
ATGTCGTCTGTGACGTAAGTGTCTCTGGTCCGTTAAACCGATCTGTTAATGTCGTCTGTGACGTAAGTGTCTCTGGTCCGTTAAACCGATCTGTTAATGTCGTCTGTGACGTAAGTGCCTGTCATCCGTTATACCGATCTATTTATGTCGTCTGTGACGTTAGTGTCTGTCATCCGTTATATCGATATGTTTTTGTCGTCTGTCACGTAAGTGTCTGTCTTCTATTCTGTCTTGTAGACCTATCTCAAGAAGATTTCACTATTTGCACATGCACCATAATGCCCTCAACAGAGCCAATATGCCACATATCTATAAATAGTTGTGATGAAATAAACCCAAAGGTATCGAGTGTATAAGAATACACATTGTAAATATAAAGAATTAACAATAACGATAATTGAGTTTTCATTTGTTCGAGGACTGACGCCAATGCTTTGTTTTTAAAAGGGAATTTACACACGTTTATATCTAAATTGAGAGTAATATGATTTGTACACTGTATAAAATGCGCAGTATTAGATGACACTAGTGGAACGTTTGTATTAATCCCGTTTTACCAATACGATACTTTCACTTTTTTTCTTTCATTTGAGAGTGAGCTGGACACAATACTGACACTCAGGGCCGCGGTGGCCAAGTGGTTAAGGCGTCTGACATTCTGCAACCACTAGCCATCCACCACTGGGTCGCGGGTTCAAGGCCTTCGTGGGGCATGCAGTCGCCAGGTACTGCCCGCAGGTCGGTGGTTTTTCTCCAGGAACTTTTCCTCCGCCACCAAAACCTGGCACGTCCTTAAATGACCATAGCTGTTAATAGAACGTAAAACACAAAAAAAAATAAAAAAAAATACTGACAAAACTCCTCTTCCAAAGTTACAACAGCCATGTTAACGGTACATTACTGACTTAAAGTATCCTTTTAAATGCGACCACCATGTTGTTTCTATTAATATTAACATAGTTATGACCCTCACTTAGGCTGGAAATGCCGCCGTATTGCTTAAATCAAAATCACAATCACTTTATTCCGTCTTTGCGTATTACAGAGTTATCTTCTCTTGGGGGGGGGGGGGGGGGGGGGGATGTATTGATTGTAACGTCATAGGTTGTGCGAGAAAATTGCGTCGTTTTCTCAAAAATTGATGACGTTACTCTCACAAATAAGTGACGTAACAATCAATACCTGCTATCAAGAGAAGATAACTCTGCAATACGCAAAGACGGAATAACCCCTTTGGTGTAATGATCTTGCATACAAATGCATATCCTCCTTCAACTGCATTCAGTGATTTTTAAATACATGCAGTTATACAATGATTGCAATCAAGTTAATATACTCCAAATATCCACTGAATTAGCTAAAATTCAGGGAAAATAAGATATTATTGTCAACAATGTTATGGTATAAGGTCAGACAGGGGATATGTTTGTGTCTCGATAACGGTAATGATTTCAGCAGCTGAGCATTTTTGTCTTACGTATTGGAATGTATCCCATCATTACAAGATAGCGACACTTGAATCGTTATGCACAGCACGTTGTCCATCTCCGCCTGTCCTGTACACACAACCAGACCACGGATCACCAGCGCTTGGCTTGGATTAACTTTGAAACTAGTGGGCATTGTCCAGGGTGGTATAATATTCAGTCTCTGATCAAATCAGGATCCATTTGTCTCTCACTTAAGATGTACACATTGCGTTGCCTGCCACTTACACTCACAGTCAGACACGCTCTGACCGGGTACGTAAGGGTTCACATACACTCCCAATGGGGAAAGTCTTAGGAACAACATATTTTACAAACACAAACTGACAAGTTGCCGTTAAGTTTCATGTTGAGGTCCGAAAGCCATGATCTGCGCTTACATTGTACTGGCATTTAAATGAAGGTGAACTGGTAATTCAATAAAACAGCACTAATAACGTACTGATACCGTACTTTTTCACACTGGTAAACGCAACGGAAACGCAACGCACTTTTGGTAAAGAAAAACAGTCCAGGGTCTGTACTACAAAATGTAATGTATACTGAAATCATAATGATATTGTGCTTTTATTGCAATTGTAAATCTTAAACATACTTGTATTGTGTTGATGCTGTTCGTATACTGTTAGAACATTGAAAAGGTAATGACATTTTACTGGTGCTATAATGATACATTTAATATCCTTTCCTGGACTTGATACTAAACGACAACATTTAACTTGATGCTGGTATTTAAGCTACAACGTCTACTGATAGTGCACCGTCCGTGATCGATTTATATAGACAGAGCGTTGGAACTGCATGTATATTGATACTTCACATATATGCTCTCCTAGACCAAATGCTCACCTTACACTATTTTGAAGCTTTACTAATAATGAAATAAAACTACTAAGAAAATAAACCGACACTGTATTGACACAGTACTGATGCTATACTAATGATAATCCTACTGAGCTAATATAAATATTTGGCATATGAATGACAGTGTACTGAAATCGTTCAGAAAATGAACAAGTACAATACTGACTCTAACCTGACACAGGTTTGTTATTATACATGTATAGTAATATTACGTATATCTACTGATAGCTCAGTGACACTAAAATAGGATTCGAACCCCGGGCTGGTATTGATCGAGAGTTGCTATTGAGATTTTGATATTGATGAAGATATTACGTTGATACAATTCAAATTTAATTCCAAAGTAGAAACACAATTGAAATTTATTGAATGTCTTTCTGTGACAATTTCTCTCAGTGATTTACCATCATTCACATTAAATAAAACAACATGTCCAAATATGTTTTATATGCTCATCCTACCAAGACTGAAAAGAGGGGATGCAAAAGGATGTAAACAAAGCACAACGCAGTCAGAATACAAAAAGATATTAAAAAACAAAAACATAATACAAAAATATATCAACAAACAAAAACATAATCAGAATACAAACAGATCTCAACAAACTACAAAATAATCAGTCGGCAATACTGTACAAAACTTATATTAGCATCTCAACAAACAAGTACATAATCAGTATATCGAAAAATCTTAACAAACTAACACAAAATCAGTGTACAATCAGATCTCAACAAACTACAACTAAATCAGTATACAAACAGATCTCAACAAACTACAACCTAACCAGTATACAAACAGATCTCAATAAACTACAACCTAACCAGTATACAAACAGATCTCAACAAATTACAACCTAACCAGTATACAAACAGATCTAAACAAACTACAACCTAACCAGTATTCAAACAGATCTCAACAAATTACAACCTAACCAGTATATAAACAGATCTAAACAAACTACAACATC
>NW_018408412.1:38265-41968 GCF_002113885.1 Mizuhopecten yessoensis | reverse complement strand
CCAGTATACACACAGATCTCATCAAACTACAACCTAACCAGTATAAAAACAGATCTCAGCAAACTACAAAATGATCGGTATACAAACAGGTCTCAACAAACTGCAACATAATCAGTATACAAACAGATCTCAACAAACTACAACCTAACCAGTACACAAACAGATCTCAACATACTACAAAATTCTCAGTATACAAACAGATCTCAACAAACTTACACATCACCAGTATACTAAGAGGTCTCAACAAACTACAACCTAACCAGTATACAAACAGATCTCAACAAACTACAACATAACCAGTATACAAACAGATCTGAACAAACTACAACATAACCAGTATACAAACAGATCTCAACAAACTACAACATAACCAGTATACAAACAGATCTCAATAAACTACAACATAATCAGTATACAAACAGATCTCAACAAACTACAACCTAACCAGTATACAAACAGATCTCAACAAACTATAACATAACTAGTATACAAAAAGATCTCAATAAACTACAAAATGATCAGTATACAAACAGATCTGAACAAACTACAACCTAACCAGTATAGAAACAGATCTCAACAAACTATAACATAACTAGTATACAAAAAGATCTCAATAAACTACAAAATGATCAGTATACAAACAGATCTCAAGAAACTATAACATAATCAGTATACAAACAGATCACAACAAATTACAACATAACCAGTATACAAACAGATCTGAACAAACTAAAACATAACCAGTATACAAACAGATCTCAACAAACTACAACATAACCAGTATACAAACAGATCTCAACAAACTATAACATAATCAGTATACAAACAGATCTCAACAAACTACAACCTAACCAGTATACAAACAGATCTCAACAAACTACAACATAACAGTATACAAACAGATCTCAACAAACTACAACCTAACCAGTATACAAACAAGTCTCAACAAACTACAACATCATCAGTATACAAACAGGTCTCAATAAACTACAACCTTAGCAGTATATAAACAGGTCTTAACAAACTACAACCTTACCTGTATACAAACAGATCTGAACAAACTACAACATAACCAGTATACAAACAGATCTCAACAAACTACAACATAACCAGTATACAAACAGGTCTCAACAAACTACAACCTAACCAGTAAACAAACAGATCTCAATAAACTACAACATAATCAGTATACAAACAGATCTGAACAAACTACAACCTAACCAGTATACAAACAGATCTCAACAAACTACAACATAATCAGTATACAAACATGTCTCAACAAACTACAAAATGATCAGTATACAAACAAGTCTCAACAAACTACAGCATAACCAGTATACAAACAGATCTAAACAAACTACAACATAACCAGTATACAAACAGGACTCGACAAACTACAACCTAACCAGTAAACAAACAGATCTCAATAAACTACAACATAATCAGTATACAAACAGATCTGAACAAACTACAACCTAACCAGTATACAAACAGATCTCAACAAACTACAACCTAACCAGTATTCAAACAGATCTTAACAAACTACAACCTAACCAGTTTACAAACAGATCTGAACAAACTACAACCTTACCAGTATACAAACAGATCCCAACAAATTACAACCTAACCAGTATACAAACAGATCTCAACAAACTACAACCTAACCAGTATACAAACAGATCTTAACAAACTACAACCTAACCAGTATACAAACAGATCTTAACAAACTACAACCTAACCAGTTTACAAACAGATCTTAACAAACTACAACCTTACCAGTATACTAACAGATTTCGACAAACTATAACCTAACTAGTATACAAACAGATCTCAACAAAATACAACCTAACTAGTATACAAACAGATTTTAACAAAATACAACATACTCAGTATGCAAAAAGATCTCAACAAAATGCAACATAATCAGTATACAAAGAGATTTCAACAAACAACAAAATGATCAGTATACAAACAGATCTCAACAAACTACAACCTAACCAGTATACAAACAGATCTAAACAAACTACAACCTAACCAGTATATAATATTTCTCAACCAATAACAACATAATAAGTATAAACCGGATTTCAACAAACTACAACATAATCAGTAAACAAACAGATCTCAACAAACTACAACATAATCAGTTTACAAACAGATCTCAACAAACTGCAACATCATCAGTATGCAAACAGGTCTGACCAAACTGCAACATAATCAGTATACAAACAGATCTCAACAAATTTCAACCTAACCAGTATACAAACAGATTTCAACAAACTTCAACATAATCAGTATACAAACAGATCTCAACACTACAACATCATCAGTATAAAAACAGATCTCAACAAACAACAAAATAACCAGTATACAAACAGATCTCAACAAACTTCAACATAATCAGTATACAAACATATCTCAACAAACTACAACCTAACCAGTATACAAACAGATCTCAACATACTACAAAATTCTCAGTATACAAAAAGATCTCAACAAACTTACACATCACCAGTATACTAACAGGTCTCAACAAACTACAACCTAACCAGTATACAAACAGATCTCAACAAACTACAAAATAATCAGTATACAAACAGATCTCAACAAACTACAAAATGATCATTATACAAATAGCTCTCAACAAACTAACACAGTATTACTATACAAACAGATCTCAACAAACTACAAAATGATCAGTATACAAACAAATCTCAACAAACTACAACCTAACCAGTATACAAACAGATGTAAAGAAACTACAACCTAACCAGTATACAAACAGATCTCAACAAACTACAACCTAACCAGTATACAAACAGATCTCAACAAACTACAACATAATCAGTATACAAACAAATCTAAAAAAAATACAAAATAATCAGTATACAATCAGATTTCAACAAACTAACACAGTATTACTATACAAACAGATCTCAACAAACTACAAAATGATCAGTTTACAAACAGATCTTAACAAAATAATACCTAACCAGTATACAAACAGATCTCAACATACTACAACATAATCAGTATACCAACAGATCTCAACAAAATACAACATAACCAGTATACAAAAAGATCTCAACAAACTACAACCTAACCAGTATACAAACAGATCTTAACATACTACAACATAATCAGTATACCAACAGATCTCAACAAAATACAACATAATCAGTATACAAAAAAGATCTCAACAAAATACAACATAATCAGTATACAAACAGATCTCAACAAAGTATAAGATCTCAACAAACTACAACCTAACCAGTATATAATATTTCTCAACCAATAACAACATAATAAGTATACAAACGGATTTCAACAAACTACAACATAATCAGTAAACAAACAGATCTCAACAAAATACAACATAATCAGTATACAAAAAAGATCTCAACAAAATACAACCTAACCAGTATCCAAACAGATCTCAACAAAATACAACCTAACCAGTATCCAAACAGATCTCAACAAAGTATAAGTATACAAACAGATCTGAACAAACTACAACCTAAGCAGTATACAAACAGATATAAACAAACTACAACCTAAGCAGTATACAAACAGATCTAAACAAACCACAACCTAACCACTATACAAAAAGATCTCAACAAACTACAACCTAACCACTATACAAACAGATCTCAACAAACTAAAACCTAACCAGTATACCAACAGATATAAACAAACTACAACC
>NW_018408412.1:34220-34740 GCF_002113885.1 Mizuhopecten yessoensis | reverse complement strand
GATCTCAACAAAATACAACATAATCAGTATACAAACAGATCTCAATAAAATACAACATAATCAGTATACAAACAGATCTTAACAAAGTATCAGTATACAAACCGATCTCAACAAACCACAACCTAACCAGTATACAAACTTATCTCAACATACTAACACGTAATCAATATACAAACAGACCTCAAAAAAGTACCAGTATACAAACAGATCTCAACAAACTACAACCTAACCAGTATACAAACAGATCTTAACAAGCTACAACCTAACTAGTATACAAACAGATCTCAACAAACTACAACCTAACTAGTATACAAACAGATCTTAACAAAATACAACATAATCAGTATACAAAAATATCTCAACAAAATACAACATAATCAGTTTACAAACAGATCTCAACAAACAACAAAATGATCAGTATACAAACAGATCTCAACAAACTGCAACCTAACCAGTATACAAATAGATCTCAAGAAACTAACAAATTATCAGTATACAAACAGATCTCAACAAACTACAA